>NC_079200.1:12633422-12738422 GCF_029499605.1 Hyla sarda | reverse complement strand
CACAATTCCGTATAGAAGACTATTTCACAGAAGTTTATAGTCTTCTGTCTGATTCCAACTTTTATCAGACGGAACAAAACTCTTCTAACAGGCTTCAACAATGAAATATTAAAGTACCTGACACTAGGGATCGACCGATTATCGGTTTGGCCGATATTCACGATTTTGGACGGTATTGGTATCAGCAATTAACTTGCCAATAATCCGATAATGCCCCCCACCGCCGCCCCATTGCCTCCACCATCCCCAGTTTTATAATTACCTGTTCCCGGGGTCCACGCTATTTCTGGCTCCTGCGCGTCCTGTGTTACGCTGTGCACTGCGCAGCCCAATCAATGACAAGTTACGTCCTCAACGCGACATCACCATCATTACACACAGTGACAGCTCAGGAGGACGGCGCCGGAGCCAGAAGTGGTGCGGACCCAGGGCACAGGTAACTATAAAACCGGGAATGGGGGAGGCAATGGGGCAGCGGCGGCGGTCTCTGGCCGGTGTGGTGGCACGGTGCGGGCGGGGCAATGGCGGTGATAGGACTCAGGAGGACCCCGGACAAGCAGGGGGAGAGAAGCGGGTGGCGGTCTATGGCACCGCAAAAGCCGCTGCAGTTCATTGATTTAAAGCGCCCACTTTAAATCAATGATCTGCAGCGGTGTCGCCGGGGGGGGGGGGGGGGGGGGGTGAATAAGTAGCCGTTAACTTATATCGGTATAAGTTATCGGTATCGGCCCTAAAAAGAACAATATCGGTCAATCCCTACCTGACATCAAATGAAACTTATAACATAGTGTTCCTTGTGTAATGAGCAGACACTTTCCCATTCACTTGCTTTTAAAATTATCAACATAAATATGTTCAAAATGTAATAGAAAAAACGGTCACTAGGTGGCTCTGTTCCCTGCCACAATTAATACAGTGAGTTTGGTCTCCACCCGGCCTGGCAGGAGACCAATCTCAGGAAGTGTTTCTCTGCACTGAGCTTGATTGACAGCTGTACAGAAAGTGAAAGCTCCACAGATTCTGACAGAAAGCTGCACAGATTGAAAGCTGCAGGAGAGCCTCACTGATAGCAACACAGACTTAAATCTGCACAGAGCCTGAGGTCTTATATTCATCACTACAACCATATGAGGGCAGAAGTGGTCCCTTAGCAGGCTTCAGTGATGTCATGCCTGCTGGGAGATTGCAGTATGCAAGCAAAAATAAAGGTAAGATACACAGCTTTTTAAAGGTCTTTAAAAACTCTTTAAGGGTGGGAGGGGTGTTAGGAGTAGTTAGGGAACAAAGCCTGAGATAGTTTAGAACAGTTTATTTGGTGACAGGTGATCTTTAAAGGGGTTGTGCGCTGCCCTGCAGTTCGGAGCTCCGCTCGCAGCGTCCGGAAGTTCATTACTCCTAACGCTGTGTGCGGGCTTCCGTGTTCGCAGCCGCCAGGCGTGACGTCAAGTCCACCCCCTCAACGAAAGTCTATGGGAAGGGGGCGCGACCACTGTCACGCCCCCTTCCCATAGACTTTGGTAGAGGGGGCGGGCATGACGTCACGAACACGGAAGCCCGCACACAGCGTTCGGAGGGCAGAGCACAACCCCTTTAAATAAAAAAGAAAATTGATTGATCGGCACACCTACAAGGTACCCAAAAACATTTCCAACCCCACGACCACGGGGACGGAGTATCGTGACGTCATGACTCCGCCCCCTCAATGCATGTCTATGGGAGGGGGCGTGACGGCCCCATAGACTTGCATTGAGGGGGCGAAGCGTGATGTCATGAGGGGGCGGGGCTATGACATCACAAGCTCCCGGTGCATTGCCGTGGAATGAGATTTGCCATAGAATGAGATGGTCCGCCTCCATCACATCCTATTGGCTCTCTCTTGTCACGTGACATATTTAAACGTCACACATCGATGCGCACAGCAGTGTCAATTTGGCTATCACAGGGAGAGGATCTCCTCACCCTGTGATAGCTGAAGCTGTACGGAGCTCTCATGGCCTCTGTGGCCCGACAGAAGTTCACACATGTACGCAGCTCATACGGCTGCCTCATATACATTTACTGTTGATCCACAGCGCTATCGGGATCCCGATGCCCGATGGCGCTGTCATCAGTGTGCGTCCCCGCGAGCGCCCCACGCCCGCAGCTCTACTCCCCGTCCCCCGCAGCTGTACTCCCCGTCCCCCGCATCTCTACTCCCCGTCCCCCGCAGCTCTACTCCCCGTCCCCCGCAGCTCTACTCCCCGTCCCCCGCAGCTCTTCTCCCCGTCCTACGCAGCTCTACTCCCCGTCCCCCGCAGCTGTACTCCCCGTCCCCCGCATCTCTACTCCCCGTCCCACGCAGCTCTACTCCCCGTCCCACGCAGCTCTACTCCCCGTCCTACGCAGCTCTACTCCCCGTCCTACGCAGCTCTACTCCCCGTCCCTCGCAGCTCTACTCCCCGTCCCCCGCAGCTCTACTCCCCGTCCTACGCAGCTCTACTCCCCGTCCTACGCAGCTCTACTCCCCGTCCTACGCAGCTCTACTCCCCGTCCCTCGCAGCTCTACTCCCCGTCCCCCGCAGCTCTACTCCCCGTCCTACGCAGCTCTACTCCCCGTCCCCTGTGAACGCTCAGGGAGCGATCCACAGCGCTATGGGGATTCCTACGCCCGATGGCGCTGTCATCAGTGTGCGTCCCCGCGAGCGCCCCACGCCCGCAGCTGTACTCCCCGTCCCCCGCAGCTCTTCCCGTTAACGCTCAGGGAGCAGGGAACAGAAAGTAGAGCATCGGGCGCAGGTAAAGTAGTACTGCGCATGCGCAGCACTACGCGAATAAGTTTACCTGCGCCCGATGCTCTACTTTCTGTTCCCCGCTCCCTGAGCGTTAACGGGACGGGGAGTAGAGCTGCGGGGGACGGGGAGTAGAGCTGCGGGCGTGGGGCGCTCGCGGGGACGCACACTGATGACAGCGCCATCGGGCATAGGGATCCCGATAGCGCTGTGGATGAACAGTAAATGTATATGAGGCAGCCGTATGAGCTGCGTACATGTGTGAACTTCTGTCGGGCCACAGAGGCCATGAGAGCTCCGTACAGCTTCAGCTATCACAGGGTGAGGAGATCCTCTCCCTGTGATAGCCAAACTGACACTGCTGTGCGCATCGATGTGTGACGTTTAAATATGTCACGTGACAACAGAGAGCCAATAGGATGTGATGGAGGCGGACCATCTCATTCTATGGCAAATCTCATTCCACGGCAATGCACCGGCTCCAGAGTTTGGAACAGTTTGGGGGGGGGGGGGGGGTTTCATGGCTCCACCGTAAATGTACAGCTCTGCGAGCAAAGTAGTTCCTTCCAGCGCCGAACATTTATGGCGCGTGTTCTTCAGGGGGTTAAACACGGGTATTGTAATCGTACTGACCTACAGAATACACGGAACATGTCATTTTTAGCGTAAAAGGCGCTGCGTAAAAACAAAAACACAAAAAGTTGCACAATAAAATAAATAATTTACAAATAAATGGCCGGTAAAAATGATTTGTTTTGTTTTTTTCACCGTTTGTTTTTTAATTTTTAAAGCACAAAAAAATTCTGGAAAAAAAAAACCTAATAAGGCTGCGTTCACGTGTTGCTAATTGCGAATTACCGCAAGATTTTTTTATTTATTTTTTTGTCGTCGGGAATGACCGAAATTTCTTTACCGCTTTTACAGTAATTTGCGGCAAATAAAACGCAGCTGAGGCGCCGTTAATTTACCGCAACGTGTTAAAGTGTGAACGTAGTCCTGACTAGCCGCTAATCCGCTTCTCATCCGCGTAGCTCCTACCGGCACTCGGCTGCCTTGGTCTGATGACGACACATCCGCGCCGACCAATCCCGTCCTTCGGAGCTGTGACCAATAGCCGGAGCGACGCTTCCTTCGCAACCAGGAAGTGGGCGGGGCGGGGCACTTGACGTCACGTGATCGCGCCCAGGAGCGGAGGATAACTGCGGGTGAGAGAGATGCGGATGCGGTAACGCAGGGTAGTCCGGTAAAAAGACGGATGCGCTGTTTTAGTTCCTTCGGTGGGAATGTGAATGCTGAGAGTTGTAGTAGACGGGAGAGCGGCATCTGTGTAATAGACGCGCACCCCACGCCATTTATAAAGAGGAAGAACCACAAAGTCCAGCAGTGGCCACTGGTCACGTGTGTGACAAATCACTGTCTATGCATGAAGGGGTTAAAGGGACACTGATCCTGCTCTGTTGTTCCCTGTTATCAGCCACTTCAGACGACATCTGTCCATCCCAGTGTTTCACAACCAGGGCGCCTCCAGCTGTTGCAAAACTACAACTCCCAGCATGTTGGACTATATGATAGTATATAATATAGGTTAGTGTTTCCCAACCAGGGGTGCCTCCAGCTGTTGCAAAACTACAACTCCCAGCATGTTGGACTATATAATAGTATATAATATAGGTTAGTGTTTCACAACCAGGGAGCCTACAGCTGTTGCAAAACTACAACTCCCAGCATGTTGGACTATATGATAGTATATAATATAGGTTAGTGTTTCACAACCAGGGCGCCTCCAGCTGTTGCAAAACTACAACTCCCAGCATGTTGGACTATATGATAGTATATAATATAGGTTAGTGTTTCCCAACCAGGGGGCCTCCAGCTGTTGCAAAACTACAACTCCCAGCATGTTGGACTATATGATAGTATATAATATAGGTTAGTGTTTCACAACCAGGGCGCCTCCAGCTGTTGCAAAACTACAACTCCCAGCATGTTGGACTATATGATAGTATATAATATAGGTTAGTGTTTCCCAACCAGGGGGCCTCCAGCTGTTGCAAAACTACAACTCCCAGCATGTTGGACTATAATGATAGTATATAATATAGGTTAGTGTTTCCCAACCAGGGGGCCTCCAGCTGTGGCAAAACTACAACTCCCAGCATGTTGGACTATATAGTAGTATATAGTATAGGTTAGTGTTTCCCAACCAGGGTGCCTCCAGCTGTGGCAAAACTACAACTCCCAGCATGATGGACTATATAATAGTATATAATATAGGTTAGTGTTTCCCAACCAGGGGGCCTCCAGCTGTGGCAAAACTACAACTCCCAGCATGATGGACTATATAATAGTATATAATATAGGTTAGTGTTTCCCAACCAGGGGGCCTCCAGCTGTGGCAAAACTACAACTCCCAGCATGTTGGACTATATAATAGTATATAATATAGGTTAGTGTTTCCCAACCAGGGGGCCTCCAGCTGTTGCAAAACTACAACTCCCAGCATGATGGACTATATAATAGTATATAATATAGGTTAGTGTTTCCCAACCAGGGGGCCTCCAGCTGTGGCAAAACTACAACTCCCAGCATGATGGACTATATAATAGTATATAATATAGGTTAGTGTTTCCAAACCAGGGGGCCTCCAGCTGTTGCAAAACTACAACTCCCAGCATGATGGACTATATAATAGTATATAATATAGGTTAGTGTTTCCCAACCAGGGGGCCTCCAGCTGTGGCAAAACTACAACTCCCAGGATGCCCGGACAGCCGTTGGCTGTCCGGGCATCCTGGGAGTTGTAGTTTTGCCACACGTGGAGGCCCCCTGGTTGGGAAACACTGGTCCATCCTGTACAGGGCTCGGCTTCCAGCTGGTTGTCAGTCACAGGGAGGGGATAGCGAAGCCTATCCGGCCGGTGTCCAGCATTAAAGGGGTACTCCCCTGGAAAACATTTTTAAACAGATTTGTAAATTACTTCTGTTAAAAAATCTTAATCCTTCCAGTACTTATCAGTAGTTGTATGCTCCACAGGAAGTTCTTTTCTTTTTGTATTTCCTTTCTCCCTGCTGACACCTCTGTCCATGTCAGGAACTGTCCAGAGCAGGAGAGGTTTTCTATGGGGATTTGCTCCTACTCTGAACAGTTCCTGACATGGACAGAGGTGTCAGCAGAGCGCACTGTGGTCAGAGAGAAAGGAAATTCAAAAAGAAAAGAACTTCCTGTGGAGCATACAGCAGCTGATAAGTACAGGAAGGATTAAGATTTTTTAATAGAAGTAATTTACAAATCTGTTTAACTTTCTGGCACCAGTTGATTAAAAAAAAAAAAAAATGTTTTCCGGGGGAGTACCCCTTTAGTTGCCACAAGGAAAGTTTATTGCGGTTTCTAGAAGAAGAAAAAAAAACTTGCCAGAAAGCTGATTGGGACCACTGCGGCACAATTCACGGGGTCCTGATCGGCTGAGAGGACTGGCGGAGGTCTCTTGCCTACATCTGTCCCATTTGATCGGCGCTCCAATCCTGCAGAAAGCCTTAGCAGCCTGAAGTAATGGAGCGCCGATAACACTGATCAATGCTAAATGATAGATTCCATGTAATAGTCCACTATGGGGACAAAAAAATAGTGAACATTTACTTATCGGACCCCCCGCAATCCCTGGGATGGGATCCCCTCTCCCTCAGTGAGGGGCGCGCGTCGTCTACCGGTAGATGGTTTCCTCTCTATTAAAGGGGTACTCCAGTGGAAAACTTTTATTTTTTTTAAAATGAACTGGTGCCAGAAAGTTAAAGGGGTACTCCGGTGAAAACCTTTTTTCTTTTAAATCAACTGGTGGCAGAAAGTTAAACATATTTGTAAATTACTTCTATTAAAAAATCTTAATCCTTCCAGTAATTATAAGCTGCTGAAGGCTACAGAGGAAATTCCTTTCTTTTTGTAACACTGATGACATCACGAGCACCGTGCTCTCTGCTGACATCACCATGCATAGCAGATGTATGCTAAGGGCAGCATAGTGGCTCAGTGGTTAGCACTGCTGCCTTGCAGTGCTGGGGACTTGGGTTCAAATCCCACTAAGGACAACAATAAATAAAGCGTTATTATTATTATAATAACGTCAGCAGAGAGAACTGTGCTCGTGATGTCATCAGAGAGCATTCCAAAAAGAAAAGAATTTCCTCTGTAGTATTCAGCAGCTAATAAGTACAGGAAGGATTAAGATTTTTTAATAGAAGTAATTTACAAATATGTTTAACTTTCTGCCACCAGTTGATTTAAAAGAAAAAAGGTTTTCACCGGAGTACCCCTTTAAACAGATTTGTAAATTACTTCTATATAAAAAAAAAATTCTTAATCCTTCCAGTACTTATTAGAAGCTGTATGCTACAGAGGAAGTTCTTTTCTTTTTGAATTTCTTTTTTGTCCACAGTGCTCTCTGCTGACACCTCTGTCCGTGTCAGGAACTGTCCAGAGCAGCATAGGTTTGCTATGGGGATTTTCTCCTGCTCTGGACACTTCCTGATACGGGCATCCGGTGTCAGCAGAGAGCACTGTGGACAAGACAAAAGATAAATTCAAAAAGAATAGAATTTCCTTGGTAGCAAACAGCTGCTAAAAGGTACTGGAAGGGTAAAGATTTTTTTTAATAGAAGTAATTTACAAATCTGTTTAACTTTCTGGCACCAGTTGATTTAAAAAAAAAAAAAAAAAATGTTTTCCACCAGAGTACCCCTTTAATTTCTATGGGATGAATGGAGGGGGGCGTGTTTGTACCAGCTGACTTGCTGTGCCGAAACGTCACACCTAGCAGCTCAGTTGGGCCCCGTATGGGAGATTGCGGGGGTCTTAGGGATACATTTCTAAGCACTGGACATTTTTTTAATCAGATTGTTGTTGTTGTTTTTTATTGCAGTATTGTTATTTTTACCATTGTTTATCAATCTATTATTTTTTATGTGTGTGTCGCCTCGTTTTCTTGCAGTTACTACAGTAGAGGTCACTCGCATGGGACATGGCCCAGGGATTTGGAGTAATGGCAGACGATGGGGCCATTGACTACTCTGTCCACGAGGCCTGGAATGAAGCCACCAATGTCTATCTGATCGTGATCCTTGTCAGCTTCGGTCTTTTCATGTATGCCAGAAAGTGAGTCTCTTTTTCATCTTTTAATAGGCAGAGAGAAAGTGTCAGCAGGTCCACGGCATCCGCACCACGGGCAGCGTGAAGTACGGACGGGCTCCAGCATTACTCCTGCTGCTGTTTCATACAGCCCGGGGTGAGGACACCATGAATCTGCTGACGATGCTTATGTAGTAGAGGAGACCAGATGCTTCGGCAGCTCCTTATCTGTGTTGCAGACAGAAGATGCATTGGTTTGTCAGTGTAATCTGTCATTTATTGTGTATGGACATATAAAATCAATGGCTCATTCTCAGTATTAATTTAGAAGAGAATTAGAGGAAACAGCCTGGTCGCACATCCACAACATGCACAATGCTCTAAGGCTTCTCAGCAACATTTATTAAACTAACAGGTCGTTAGTGAACTTTATGATCATGAAGTGCAAGTCCACTAACCACGTCATGGCCACCTGTAAGTAGTGGGTCCCTAATGTCTCTAGCATAAAATGGCGTAGCACTGGGCGGTGACCACCACCACCACCGCAACACCAGTGCCCACAGGGGGAACGACCCACTGGCAGAGCACAATGGACGCCGCACAGCAACACACCAGTGCGAACAAGGTGTAAAAGCTCACGCACCATGTGCTCCCAGTCAGACTGGGAGGCAGCCAGAAAGGAAGGGGCCCTGTGCAGCTTCCTGCTAATTTATATATGCCTGGGCTGAGGGTGTGGTGCTGTGCGGCGTCCATTGCTGCCGTGGCCCTGGGGCTGGTTTGAGTGGCATGCTCTGCCAGTTGGCTGTTCCCCCTGTGGGCACTGGTGTTGTGGCGGTGGTGTTCGCAGTGCCATGTTATGTTAGGGACCCGCTACTTACAGGTGACAGTGACGTGGCTAGCGGGCTTGCACTTCATGATCATGACCTCCGGCACCCCTGGCGATCAGTCTGACCCCCCCCGGCACTCCTGACGATCGGTCTGACACCCCCCCCCCCCCCCCCCCCCCCCCCGGTACTCCTGACGATCAGTCTGACCCCCCCCGGCACTCCTGACGTTTGGTCTGACCCCGCAGCACCCCTAACAATTGGTCTGACCCCCCCCCCCCCCCCCCACACCCCACCACTGTTTGAAGAGGCTTCACCATATGCTTGAGAACCACAGCGTCTTCTTTATTTACCATTACAGCTGCATGATTTGGGTAAAATGTCATATTCTGATTATGGAGATAAATATTGCAATTTCATAATGCAAGTCTATGGGAGGGGGCGTGACAGCCGCCACGCCGCCTCCCATATAATTGCATTGAGGGGGTGGGGTGTGACGTCATGAGGGGCGGGGCTATGACATCACGAGCTCCCATCGTCAGCTCCAGCGTTCGGAACAGTTTGTTCCAAATGCTGAGCAGCGGAGTACCCCTTTAAAGAAGCTATTCTTATCTGGCCACGGCCCTCGTAACGTCACGCTACGCCCCCTCCATTCATGTCTATGGGACTGGGCATGTCGCCCCCTCCCATAGACTTGAATGGAGGTGGCATGAGGTCACGACCACTGCCGCCAGAACCTGGCATTTGTTGGGAGATCAGACGTCTTATCCCCTATCCAAGGTCATGGGATTGGATGGAGCAGATAGGACACCCTTTGAATAAAATCCTAAAATATTTTTATTACAGGAATAAAAGAAAGATCATGAGAATTTTTACCGTGCCACCGACAGTGGAACCTGCGTCACAGCCCAATTTCTACGATGACATGAAGAAGATTCGCCTCCGCCAGCAGCTAGAGATGTATTACATTAGTAAGAGTCTCACTATTTGCATTTTTCATCCCTTCTAAATCTTTATTTTTATTTTTTTCACCCCTTAAAGGGGTACTCCGCCCGTGATCTGAAGTTTTGTATTGATCGAACTTATTGATCTCTTTTTATTCATTTTTTCATTATATAAAAAGTGACCAAAAATACGCATTTTTGGAATTTGGAATTTTTTTGCACATACGCCATTGACTGTGCAGTTTAATTAATTATAAATTTGTATAATTTTGACATTTCGGCACGCGGCGATACCACATATGTTAATTTTCATTTACACTGTTTTTTTATTTTTTTTTTTTAATGGGAAAAGGGGAGTGATTCAAACTTTTATTAAGAAAGGGGTTAAATGATTTTTATTAACTTTTTTTTTGCAATCTTATAGCTCTCATAGGGACCTATAACACTGCACACACTGATCTCTTATACTGATCATTGTTATCCCATCGGGGGCTTTAACACTGCACACACTGATCTTTTACATTGATCAGTGGTTTCTCATAGGAAACCATTGGTCAATGATTCTGCTGCTTGACTGCTCATGCCTGGATCTCAGGCACTGAGCAGTCATTCGGCGATTGGACACACAGGAGGAAGGTAGCAACCCTCCTTGTGTCCTCCAGCTCTTGGGACACCATGATTTCGCCGCGGCGGTCCTGAACAACCCACTAAGCTAGCCGGGAGTAGTTTACTTTCACTTTAGATGTGGCGATCAACTTTGAACGCTGGGTCTATAGGGTTAATAGCGCGGTGCACCGTGATCAGTGCCATGCGCTATTAGCCACAGATCCCGACCGTTGTTAGGGGCCGGGGCCGACCCACTATGATGCAGGGCCATGCCGTGGCCCCGCATTATAGAAAGGGAGCTGACTCAGGGCGTACAGGTACGCCCTGCATCCTTAAGAGGGTAAAACATACTTATTTTGTTTGATTTTTTTTTTAAAGTAGTACAAAAATAGCAAAGCATGTAAACGTTGGTATCGTTTTAATTGTATTGACCAACAGAATCAAGAACATGTCGGTTTTACCATAAAAAGCAGTGTGTTTAGTATGAACAAAATCTGGGTTTTCTTTTGGGTCCCCCCACTAATAATATTGTTTTGTTGCGCCATACATTTTATGGTAAAATAAGGGTACATTCACACTGCGGAATTCCAAGAGTAGAAATCCGCGCAGTGAAGAGTAACATCAGTGTGAATGGGTCTTCCGTGAGACCTGTTCACACTGCGGAATTTCAGCGCAAAGAAAGAACATGTTCATTCTTTGCACAGAATTCCTCGAGTACTGCATAGCCGTCAATGGTGACAGCACAGTGCCCCGCGGTCCTACCGCCGAAGTATTTTCAGCGGCGGCCGCCTAACTGAAGCTCGCGGAGATTCCGCAGTGTGAACGTACCCTAAAAGTCATTACAAAGTACAATTGTTTGCACAAAAAAAACAACAAGCTTCATATGGCTCTGTGGAGTTATTAATTCGTAAAGCGACGGTGGTCAGAATTGCGAAAAAGGGCTCAGTCCTTAAGGTGAAAAAGGGCTGCGTCCTTAAAGGGGTTCTCCGGTGTGACGTCACGCCTCCGCCCCGTATGACGTCACGCTCCGCCCCTCTATGCAAGCCTACGGCAGGGGGTGTGATAGCTGTCACACCCCCTCCCGTAGGCTTGCATTGAGGGGTGGAGCGTGACGTCACACGGGGGCGGAGGCGTGACGTCACACGCCGCCGGCCCTGTGGTGGTCGGTAATCAGACCCGGAGCGAACACGCTCCTGGGACTGATTACAAACGGGGTGCCGCGTGCAAGATCCCGGGGGTCCCCAGCGACGGGACTCCCACGATCAGGCATCTTATCCCCTATCCTTTGGATAGGGGTTAAGATGTGTAAGCACCGGAGATCCCCTTTAAGGGGTTAACAAGGCCTCTGCAAAATGAAAGAAGCAATCTGATTGGTTGCTATTGGCAACTGGGCAACTTTTCCTTTGCACAGATTTTGATAAATCTCCCCCTATGGGTCTAAGAAGGCGAGGAGGGAAAAAACGAAAATGCTAAAAATTTTAATTGGCTCAGTGTGGGTTAATATTTCTGTCACAAGTCTTTGAATATGTCCCCGTGTTCTTGTTTTCAGCGCGGAAACACGACCAGCATGGTCCCAGTGAGAGCGTGCAGCTTACCATGGAGTGACACGCCATCGTTTGCAGTGGTGATTTACAGACTACAGAGACCGATACGGAGTTCCACCTTAATATCAGACGACTGTTGTGTGTCCTGAACCTGTATGGCAAGCTGGTGGTGTATTGTAGATATGGATCTTTCTGCTCACAAGAAGCATGCTGGGAGTTGTAGTTTTGCAACGGCTACTGCTGCAGGGTTTCCTCCTAGTCAGTAGCCGTTCTAACCTCTAGACTTCTATTGGGGGAGATTTATTAAAATCTTGTGCCGAGGAAAAGTGTAGCAGTTGCACATGACATCCAATCGCTTGTTTTTTTTTTAAAAAGGCCTCTGAAAAAATAGCAATCTATCTGGGCAACTGCTCCAGTTTTCTTCTCCCCCATTGTTTTTTTTTTTTTTTAACGTTTGGTCCTCCCTTTAAAGGGTACTTAGGTCTTTATAAGTCAGCTGGTGCCAGAAAGTTAAACAGATTTGTAAATGACTTCTATTAAAAAAAAAATCTTTACCCTTCCAGTACTTTTTAGCAGCTGTATGCTACAGAGGAAATTCTTTTCTTTTTGAATTTCTTTTTTTGTCTTGTCCACAGTGCTCTCTGCTGACACCTCTATCCGTGTCAGGAACTGTTCAGAGCAGTATAGGTTTGCAATGGGGGATTTTCTCCTGCTCTGGACCATTCCTGATACGGACAGAGGTGTCAGCAGAAAGCACTGTGGACAAGACAAAAAAAGAAATAAAAAAAGAAAACTATTTCCTTTGTAACATACAGCTGCTAAAAAGTACAGGAACGGTAAAGATTTTTTAATAGAAGTAATTTACAAATCTGTTTAACTTTCTGGCACCAGTTCATAAAAAAAATGTTTTCCACCGGAGTACCCCTTTAAAGGGGTACTCCGCTGCTCAGCATTTGGAACAAACTGTTCCGAACGCTGGAGCCGGCATCGCGAGCTTGTGACGTCATAGCCCCACCCCTCATGATGTCACACCCCGCCCCCTCAATGCAAGTCTATGGGAGGGGGCGTGATGCTGTCACGCCCCCTCCCATAGACTTGCATTGAGGGGGCGAGGTGTGACATCATGAGGGGGCGGGACTATGATGTCACGAGCTCCCGGCTACAGCGTTCAGAACAGTTTGTTCCAAACGCTGAGCAGCGGAGTACCCCTTTAACCACCCATGACGTGTTTACACTTCATGATTCCATTAAGGGTTTATGGAGCGATCTCCTGTCTTGAGCCCGCACAATAATGGGCAGCCCCCCAGCTGATTACAGTAGCTGGGGGCCACCGCTAATAGCCAGCATTCAGTGATCGGGTGGAAACGCAATCCGCTATTGAGGTTCTTTCGGTTTTAGCCACGGCTCTGCAATCGATAGAGCCTTCTCTAGGCAGGCTGTATTAATCAAGCGCAGAGTACACTGATCAATACTGTTCAACAGAACTGCATTGATTTATATGGAATATAGGAATGTAATGATTCCTTATACAGTTCTTCTAAGGGGACCAATAAAATAAAAAAATAATAATAATCGTTTACCACACATACATTAACCCCTTCCATTTTAAAAGTTTAAATTACCCCCCCCCCCCCCCTTTTCCTATTTTCCATATAAACCTTTTTTTTTTTTTTTTTACATAACAAAAAATAATGATTATGCTTTACGGTTGATGGCGTAAAAACTACAGATCACGGCGCAAAAAGTGATCTCTCGTACAATCTTGGATACGAAAAAAAAAAGTTATAGAAAACATGTTTGCCTGACCGTACGGTTAAGGGCGTAAATAAGAAGCTCAGAAGGGTCTGGGTGGCATTTGGGTGTGGGGGGGGGGGGGGGGTACTTAATAATAGAAAAAAAAGTTTCTGTTTTTGTATAATACGTTAAGAGATAATGACATTTTTAAAATAGTATGAAATGTGATGGAAAAAAAATAAAGAAAAAAAAAGCATACATTTTTTTATATTTTCCTCACAAATATATATATTTTTTTCCATTTTGGAGCACATGTTATAGAAAAATGAAGGAAGTCATTACAAGGTACAATTGGTCTCTCATATGGGTGTGTAAATGAAAAAAATTGAGTTATGGCTATTAAAAGGCGCGAGGAAGAAAGAAATGAAAACGCAAAAAAGGAAAAATGAGCAACGTTCTTAAGGGGTTAAAAAAATACGTAAATGTGTGTGTTTTGTAACCTTTTTTCACATTCAGAGAAATCTTTGAATCACATGATCAGTGGATTACATGATTTGTAACGTGAAAATACCGCAGAAAAAAATGCAGCTGAAAAAAACACTGGGGGGAGATTTAGAGCCTATTCACGCTCGGAAAGGCGCTGTAAACGACAATATATTTCCGAGTGGATTTACAGCCGAAAGACTAAACATCTTCTATCTGGGATCCAAAATGTCCGGTGAAGCCTCCGCCACAGAAATTCGGTAGTGTGAAAGGTGAAGCAGAATCCCATTGAAAACAGTGAGAGGCTGCTTGGAAAATACGTAGTGTGAATGCGTCCTTACAGCATTGTCAGCATAGTAAAATGCTTTGTTGCCCATAGCAACCAATCACAACTCAGCTTTCATTCTCTTTACTGCCCATAGCAACCAATCACAACTCAGCTTTCATTCTCTTTAGTGCCCATAGCAACCAATCACAACTCAGCTTTCATTCTCTTTACTGCCCATAGCAACCAATCACAACTCAGCTTTCATTCTCTTTACTGCCCATAGCAACCAATCACAACTCAGCTTTCATTCTCTTTACTGCCCATAGCAACCAATCACAACTCTGCTTTCATTCTCTTTAGTGCACATAGCAACCAATCACAACTCGGCTTTCATTCTCTTTAGTGCCCATAGCAACCAATCACAGCTCGGCTTTCATTCTCTTTACTGCCCATAGCAACCAATCACAACTCAGCTTTCATTCTCTTTAGTGCCCATAGCAACCAATCACAACTCAGCTTTCATTCTCTTTAGTGCCCATAGCAACCAATCACAACTCAGCTTTCATTCTCTTTACTGCCCATAGCAACCAATCACAACTCAGCTTTCATTCTCTTTACTGCCCATAGCAACCAATCACAACTCGGCTTTCATTCTCTTTAGTGCCCATAGCAACCAATCACAACTTGGCTTTCTTTTTACCAGAGCAATATGAGAAATGAAAGCTAAGCTGTGATTGGTTGCTATGGGGAACAAAGAGATCAATCTCTTCCCATCTGTCCTGATTTACTGAAGTTGCCTAATTCACACGTGGAATCTACCAATGCTATTTTCCAAAATGGCGGTAAAAATATGGTGATTTTACTGCGTTATGCACAATCCCAATTGGCCTTTTTAACGGTAATTTTGGAAAATAGGACTTGTACCCCCAATTAAATGTCACATGTGCAAACTTAAAGGGGTACTCCATTGCTAGACATTTTATCCCCCTAAGATGTCTGATTGCGGTGTCCGGCTGCTGTCACACCACCTCCCATAGACATGAATGGAGGGGGCGTGATGGGACGGCACAAGGGGGCGTGGCTTGATGTCAACCATGGCCTCCCAAACCCTGCATTATGAAAATAATGTTCAGAACGCTGGGTGTTTGCACAGAGATCGTGGGGGTCCCAGCAGCTGGACCCCCATGATCAGACATCTTATCTAGAGATGAGCGAATTTACAGTAAATTCGATTCGTCACAAACTTCTCGGCTCGGCGGTTGATGACTTATCCTGCATAAATTAGTTCAGCTTTCAGGTGCTCCCGTGGGCTGGAAAAGGTGGATATATAGTCCTAGGAGACTTTTTCCTAGAAATGTACCCACCTTTTCCAGCCCACCGGAGCACCTGAAAGCTGAACTAATTTACACAGGATAAGTCATCAACTGCCGAGTCGAGAAGTTCGTGACGAATCGAATTTACTGAAAGTTCGCTCATCTCTAATCTTATCCCCTAGCCAAAGGATTGGGGATAAGATGTCTAGCAACTTGGTACCCCTTTAAGGCCCTTTTACACAGGCTGAATGTCAACTAAAAAAATGTTTATTAAAAAAAAAAAAAAAAGACCAACAATGGAGAAACTGCTAATTTGTGTAAATAGGGGATGTGCGTCCGACGTTGATGAAATGAAAGGGCTGCACAAATGATTTGTACCTGCAGCCTGAACAATAATTGAGCTGACCGGGACCTGATCTGCTCATGTAAAAGGCCCCTTGGCTGTGTTTTTTTTTGCCTTAATTTTGTCAAATCTGCCGGCTCTCCAACATTGGTAGAATGTCCGCACAGAAATTTTCCATGCCAGAACATGGCTTTAGGCGAGACCATAATGATGGGGAGAGGCTGAATGGTAAACCACAAAATGATTCCAGGTCTCGCAAACATGGCCGCCCAATTTCTCGTAGGTCCATTTACAATTCCTGACATGATAGCGAACTTTTAGGCGCTTTGGAATCTACAAGAAACAATCCTATCACAGGGACAAAATGCCACAAAAAATGCCCCCTCTTTTTTTTATTAGTGTAGTGCAGTGGTCCCCAAACTGTGGCCCTCCAGATGTTGCAAAACTACAATTCCCAGCATGCCTGGACAGCCGTTGGCTGTCCAGGCATGCTGGGAATTGTAGTTTTGCAACATCTGGAGGGCCACAGTTTGGGGACCACTGGTGTAGAGTATTAGGCTGCATTCAGACCACGTTTTTGCAATACAGTTCCTGTATCAGGTTTTGGATGAAAATCAAATTCCTCAAAACCAGACTAGGGCTGCATTCACACGTTTTTACGTTACGGGTGCCGGATCCGGCTGGGGGCGGGGCAAACGGGCACTCTCTTACCCCAGCCGGGCCAGCGCTGAAATCCATTTACTTTAATGAGCCGGTGTCAAACGGTGACTCCGGTCGGTTCGTTTTTGCACCGTATGCGGTTTCCTGACCGGACCTAAAACCATAGTATACTCCGGTTTTAGGTCCGGCCACAAAACCAAATACGGGTCAAAAATGAGCCGACCGGAGTCACCGTTTGACTCCGGTCGGCTCATTAAAGTAAATGGATTTCAGCGCTGATCCGGCTGGGGTACGGAAGTGCCCGGTTTGCCCCTCCCCCAGCCGAATCTGGCACCCGTACAGTGAAAACGAGGTGTGAATGCAACCTAAACTGTATCAAAATGTGTACAACTGTTAACCCGTATACAGTTAAAAATCGTATACGGTTTGAAAAATGATGTCCGGTTGCATCTGTTAAGGAAAAAACTTTTCCTTTTTTAACTTTTCACTCCATTATGAATAAAGTTTCACTTGTTTGATTGAAATTCCAAGAAAAAAAACTGTGCTAAGTAAAAAACTGGACAGAACCGTACGCACATACGGTTCTGAACGGTTCACATTGACTCCCATGTTAATAAAAAATAAAAAGGTAAACAGTTTATTATTATTATTAATTTTTATTTTTTTTATTTTAAATCAACTGGTGCCAGAAAGTTAAACAGATTTGTAAATTACTTCTATTAAAAAATCTGTACCCTTCCAGTACTTTTTAGAGGCTATATGCTACAGAGGAAATTATTTTCCTTTTTCATTTTTAATTTTTTTTTGGTCTTGTCCACAGTGCTCTCTGCTGACACCTCTGTCCGTGTCAGGAACTGTCCAGAGCAGCATAGGTTTTGCTATGAGGATTTTCTCCTGGTCTGGACAGTTCCTGATACGGGCATCACGTGTCAGCAGAGAGCACTGTAGACAAGACAAAAATGAAATTCAATAAGAAAAGAATTTTCTCTGTAGCATAAAGCTGCTAAAAAGTACTGGAAGGGTAAAGATTTTTTAATAGAAGTCATTTACAAATCTGTTTAACTTTCTGGCAGTAGTTGATTTAAAAAAATAAAAAATAAATGTCTTTCACCAGAGTACCCCTTTAAGGCACTTACCACAGCCCTCTGGGCACTTTGACCCCCACCTTCCTTGATGACGGGAGTGATGGCCTGCTTAGCAAATCACCGTCTGGGTAGGTGACTGATCCCAGTATAGGAGAATGCAGGGGTGTCCCCTAGCAACAGAATGTTATTGGTGAAAGATTCTATTTAAAGGGGAACTGTCAGCTCTAGATTGCATTAAAGAGGATGTACTGAGCCGCAGCATGCATGCCTCTTTCCTCCCCCACCTTAAAGAGGTACTCGGAGGAAGAAAAAATTTTTTTCAAATTATCTGGTGGCAGAAAGTTATACAGATTTGTAAATTACTTCTATTTAAAATGTTTAATCCTTCCAGTAGTTATCAGCTGCTGTATGCTCCACAGGAAGTTGTGTAGTTCTTTCCAGTCTGACCACAGTGCTCTCTGCTGACACCTCTGTCCATGCCAGGAACTGTCCAGAGTAGGAGCAAATCCCCATAGGAAACCTTTCCTGCTCCGGTCAGTTCTATATTTCCCTATTGCACTGTTTCCCCAACCAGTGTGCCTCCAGCTGTTGTAAAACTACATCTCCCAGCATGCCCGGACAGCCGAAGGCTGTCCGGGCATGCTGGGAGATGTAGTTTTACAACAGCTGGAGGCACACTGGTTGGCAAACACTGTCACAGGGGGAGATTTATCAAAACCTGTCCAGAGGAAAAGTTGCCCATAGCAACCAATCAGATCGCTTCTTTCATTTTGCAGAGGCCTTGTTAAAAATGAAAAAAGCGATCTGATTGGTTGCTATGGGCAACTGGGCAACTTTTCCTCTGGACAGGTTTTGATAAATCTCCCCATCTCTTTTGACTCCCTGCTAACCATGAGGCGAATTTGGTGAGGACCAATTTAATCTAGGGCAGCCTTCGGCACTGCAGATGTTTTGGACTACATCTCCCATGATGCTTTTGCAGTAGTTTGGCTGTCAGAGCATCATGGGAGATGTAGTACCAAAACCCGAAGGTTTGCCTGCCTATGCCTGATCTAGGGGGGGATCACATGACTTAAGTGCATATAAGCACCGCCCCGAGCCTGACCGATCACGTGGTCTTGACACTATCGTCAACGCCCCACTAGCCAATAAGGCTTCGTCTAGCGCTGCGCTGAGTGTACCTATAGTAAGCCCCTCCCCTTATTGATGACGTCGCACCGGATAAAGAAAGATGGCGGCCTGTCACTCTCCGTTTGCCCTTACAGTGAGATAAACAGACCAATCGCTGTGCTGCACCGTACGCGAACCCGGAAGTGGGCGTGGCCCGTGTGTCAGGATGCTGTGAGCCGGTGTGTGATGCTCGGGCTGCTGTATGTCGGGTGTGTGGGGCTGCTGACTGCTGTGCTGCCGGGACACGATGCCAGGCACAGCCCGATCACACAGCAGGACATGGCTAAGTATAGGTAAGACCCCTGGCCTGCTGAATGATGGGAGTAGTAGTCACCTTGCACACTTAAAGGCTTCTATTTGTGGGGGACTACAATTCCCAGCAGACCCTGGGCATGAAGAGATCTGTATTGATCAGCTGCAATGCCTCAGACGTCTTCACATAACGTAAACACCGGCAGAGCTGCGCTTTTTTTTTTTTCTTGTTGCGGTTTGTACGTTTTTTGCCGTCACTTGAATATTTTTGGTGTCTATTAAAACCTAAAAAATTTATAAAAAGTGATCAAAAAGTCTCCTCAAAATAAAAATTGTACCGATCAAACCTTCAGATCACGGCGCAAAAAATGAGCCCTCATACATCCAACTATACGGAAAAATAAAAAAGTTATAGGGGTCAAAAGATGCCTATTTTAAACATACTAATTTTGGTGCATTTAGTTATCTATTTTTTTTATTTATTTTTTAACCCCTTAGGGGCTCAGGGCTTTTCCGTTCTTGCACTTTCGTTTTTTTTTTCCCTCCTTACCTTTTAACCCCTTAAGGACTCAGCGTTTTTCCGTTTTTGCATTTTCATTTTTTTCCTCATCACCTTCTAAAAATTCATAACTCTTTCAGTTTTGCACGTAAAATTCCATGTGATGGCTTATTTTTTGCGCCACCAATTGTACTTTGCAGTGACGTTGGTAATCTTACCGAAAAATCCACAGCGAAACAGAAAAATTTGTACATTTTTGGGGGCTTCCGTTTCTACGTAGTACATTTTTCGGTAAAAATGACACCTTCTCTTTATTCTGTAGGTCCATACGGTTAAAATGATCCCCTACTTATATAGGTTTGATTTTGTCGCACTTCTGGAAAAAAACATAACTACATGCAGGAAAATGAATAAGTTTAAAATTGTCAATTTTGACCCCTATAACTTAAAATGTTTCTGCATATGGGCGGTATGAGGGCTCATTTTTTGCGCTGTGGTCGGAAGTTTTTAGCGGTACCATTTTTGTATTGATCGGACTTTTTAATCGCTTTTTATTCATTTTTTCATGATATAAAGTGACCAAAAATGCACTATTTTGGACTTTGAAATTATTTTGCGCGTACGCCATTGACCGTGCAGTTTAATTAATGATATATTTTATAGTTCAGACATTTTCGCACACGGTGATACCACATATGTTTATTTTTATTTACGCAGTTTTTTTGTTTTTTTAAATGGGAAAAGGGGGGGGGAATCTTACTTTTATTACGGAAGGGGTTAAATCATCTTTTTACATTTTTTTTTTCACACTATTCTTTTTGCAATGTTATAGCTCCCTCTAGTGGCTATAGCACTGCACACACTGATCTTCTACACAGATCATTGCCGTGCATTAACATGTAGATGATCAGTGTTATCGGTGGTTGAATGCTCCAGCTTGGATTTCAGGCTTGGAGCAATCAATCGCCGATCGGACGTGCCGGAGGCTGGTAATGGACCCTCCGCTCGCGTTATAGCTGATCGGGACATCGCAATTTCACCGTGATGGTATCGATCAGCCCGACTGAGCTGTTGGGAGTGTATTTTTGTTACTTTAGACGGGGTGATCAACTTTAAACCCCGTGTCTAAAGGGTTAACAGTGCGCAGCACAACAATCGGTGACGCACACTATTAGCCCAGGGTCCCGGCTTTCATTAGCCATTGGGACTGACCCGCTATGACGTGACCCCGTGCTATAGACCAGGCGCAGGGCGTACAGGTACGCCTTGTGTCCTTAAAGGGGTACTACCGTGCTGACAACTTATCCCCTATCTAAAGGATAGGGGATAAGTTGCCTGATCACGCGGGGTCACGCCACTGGGGACCCCCACGATCTCGCACACAGTACCCCGCTCTCATCAGGCCCCGGAGCGAACATGATGACGGGGGCCGGTGATCGTGACGTCACAGCTCCTCCCCCGCATGACGTCATGCTCCGCCCCTCAATGCAAGTCTATGGCAGGGGGCGAGACAGCTGTCTCGGCGCCTGCCATAGACTTGCATTGAGGGGCGGAGCGTGACGTCACGATACTCCGACCCCATGAACGGCAGTCATCAGACCCGGACCGGATGTTCTGTGTGCGAGATCGTGGGGGTCCCCAGCGGCGGGACTCCGCGCGATCAGGCAACTTATCCCCTATCCTTTAGATAGGGGATAAGTTGTCAGCACGGTAGTACCCCTTTAAGAGGTTAAGTAGTAAAATAAAACCTATATATATTTAGGTATCCTTGTAATTGTATGGACCTACAGATAAAAGATAGGGTGTCATTTTTACCGAAAAAGTGCACTGCGTAGAATCGGAAGCCCCCAAAAATTACAAAATTGTGAAATATTTTTTGAAATTTTTTTTTTTTTTCATTTCTACCCCACAAATATTTATATATATTTTTTGTTTTGCTGTAGATTTTGTGATGAAATGATTGATGTCATTACAAAGTAAAATTGGTGGCGCCAAAAATCAAGCCCTCATATGGGTCTGTAGGTGATTTTTAGAAGGTGATGAGGAAAAAATGAAAGTGGCAAATGAAAAATTTCGTCGACCATAAAGGGTCAAAGCAACTTTGTGAAGGCCTATAAATAAAAAAGTCCACATTTCGTTCTTTTACCACTTACCTCGCCTCTGAAGAATGGTACGACCCTGTAATAGGTCACATGACCATCCAATGCTTCATCACATGACCATCCATGGTGTGCGCTAGGATGGAATAACCTGTGGGTTGTACCATTTTTGCTTACTAGAACGGAGGGAGGGGATGCGGTGCCTTCCTTAGTATAAAGAACGTAATGTGATCAGAATTTTTAATAAATGCATATTAGAAAACTGTACGATTTCCTATTCTGTACGTAATAAACAAAAACAATACCAAGCAGACAACTGATTCGCCAGCATCGGTTAAAACAGTCGGAGATGTATGGCATAAAAAATTTGTGTTTTGGCTACAATTTAACAAAGCGCTCTTCTGTCCCTTATGTCAAACTTTGACTTTCGACCACAGCTACTTCTGCCTGCAGATGTTTTGCCGCTCTTTGCTTTATGAGCTGTGATCAAGTAGACAATAGTCTCCGACACCATCAACTCGGGTCACGGACGAGCAATGAGCACAAGTAATAAAGTTTATTAACAGCAATATAAGCTAAAAGGAGTGATGACAGGGGTGTCAGAATTTAAAGGGGTATTCCGGGCAAAAACATTTTGTCCCCTATCCAAAGGATAGGGGATAAGATGTCTGATCGCGGGGGGCCCGCTGCTGCTGAGGCCCCCCGCGATCTCCAGTTTCGGAAACCTCCCGGACTGGGGACGTGACACCGCGCCACGCCCCCTCCATTCATGTCTATAGACATGAATGGAGGGGGCATGGCGCGACGTCACGTCCCCAGTCCCGGAAATCCGGAGGTTTCCGAAACTGGAGATTCAGCACCCGCATAGAATGAGTGCTGCAGAGAGATTGTGGGGGGTCCCAGCAGTGGACCCCCGCGATCAGACGTCTTATCCCCTATACTTTGGATAGGGGATAAAATGTTTTTGCCCGGAATACTCCTTTAAAATTCTGACACCCCTGTCATGACCCCTTTCAGCTTATATTGCTGTTAATAAACTTAATTACTTGTCATCATTGCTTGTCTGTGACTAGAGTTGATGGTGTCGGAGTCTGTCTACCGGCAAAACATCTGCAGGCAGAAGTAGCTGTGGTCGAAAGTCAAAGTTTGACATAAGGGACAGAAGAGTGCTTTGTTAAATTGTAGCCAAAACACAAATTTTTTGTAACTTAACTGTAAAAATAAGGGGGTTTCGTTATGGATGAATTATATTCAGACGGTGACTTTCATTTCCAGGGATCGGGTGAAGTCCATGTTCTATCACGCCTACAACAACTACCTGGACAATGCCTTCCCTTATGACGAGCTGCGACCTCTGACCTGTGATGGGCAGGACACGTGGGGAAGGTGAGATATAGTTATACGGTCATTTGAGAAGTTGTTCTGCTTATGGTTTTCCAGCTTTTGACATAGTGACGAGTAAAATGCATTTATGTAGGGTTGTATTTGACATTCCTATTTTTATACATTACTGGGGCTATTAAAGGGAACCTGTCAGCAGACATCCTTAAAGGGGTACTCCCGTGGAAAACTTTTTTTTTTGTTTTTTTTTTAATTTTTTTTTTTTTAAATCAACTGGTGCCAGAAAGTTAAACAGATTTGTAAAACACTTCTATTAAAAAAATCTTAATCCTTCCAGTACTTTTTAGGGGCTGTATACTAAAGAGAAATCCAAAAAAAGAAATGTATTTCCTCTGATGTCATGACTACAGTGCTCTCTGCTGTCCATGTTAGGAACTGTCCAAAGCAGGAGAAAATCCCCATAGCAAACATATGCTGCTCTGGACAGTTCCTAAAATGGACAGCAGAGGTCAGCAGAGAGCACTGCTCTCCTCTTTAGTTTACAGTCCCTAAAAAGTACTGGAAGGATTAAGATTTTTTAATAGAAGTGATTTACAAATCTGTTTAATTTGACACCAGTTGATTAAAAAAAAAAAGAAAAAAAAAGTTTTCCACGGGAGTACCCCTTTAAATGGTTACTGTCATTAAAACTAATTTTTGCTATTGCACTCCTTATGGTAAATAAAAAATCTTTCAATATACTTTGTTTAAAAAAAAATAAGTTTTCTATGTTTTATTTGTTTAAAATAGCTGCCACAAGGTGTCTCCCTATTTGTCCAGAGCACATTTTCCCCATCTCTTGCACAGACTTTGGACTCCTGGCTGGCCTGGCAGAAGTCTATAATCAGGAAATGCATTCTGGAGTGCTGAGGGGTGTGTGTGTGTGTGTGCAGCCTTAGCCAATCATAGCTCATCTCACACTGAACTGCTCTGGGCTGTGTGTAGCAGAGTGAGGGAGGAAGTTCTCCCCTGTATGGCTTCAGATGATGTCACGCCTGCTGGGGAACGCCCCTTCCCAGTCTGTGAATCTGACTGAGACTGAGCAGAAAATACAGAGCAATATCAAGGTAGAAAACTAAAAAAATATAAAAATAAAGGCAGGGGGAGGTTTATCATGATGGGGGCAGTGACCTGGGAGGGTTATAAAATGTAACAAGATCATGACAGGTATTCTTTCAACATAAACCCTAACTGTAATCAAATATTTACCCCTTAACCTAACCCACCCCCGAAGTGTAACTCCAGACCCTAAACCTGTATATTACTGCCCCTTATTGTTTTAGCCCTAGGTGGGAAAGAGCAGCAGTGTCAGGAGGAGCACGATGAGCAAAATGGTAATTGATTGCTTCTGCCTGCCATGTCAGTTTTTGCCAAACACAGCGGGATGTGCCCATAGTAGAACGTGGGGCCGATATTCTCAGGGGCCGATTATGTGACGCGTCACTGGCAGACTATTACGGCTTTTGTTATACCGCCACCCGGTGCACATTTGAATGTAGCCTCTGAAGTACCCCTTTAAGGCCTATATACCAATCTCTACATGTAGTTCCTGCTAATAACAAATGCTTGACTTATCAACTGCAATCCTTAAAGGGGTATTCCAGGAAAAAATGTTTTTTTTTTGTTTTTTTTTAGATCAACAAGTTTAACAGATTTGTAAGTGACTTCTATTAAAAAAATCTTAATCCTTCCAATAATTATCAGCTGCTGAAGTTGAGTTGTTGTTTTCTGTCTGACAACAGTGCTCTCTGCTGACATCTCTGTCTGTCTCGGGAACTGCACAGAGTAGAAGAGGTTTGCTATGGGGGTTTGCTTCTATTCTGGACAGTTCCCGAGACAGGTGTCATCAGAGAGCACTTAGACAGAAAAGAAGAACTCAACTTCAGCCGCTCATAAGTACTGAAAGGATTAAGATTTTTTAATAGATGTAATTTACAAATCTGTTTAACTTTCTGGAGCCAGTTGATGTATATAAAAACATTTTTTCCTGGATAACCCCTTTAAAGGAGTACGCTGCCCCTAGACATCCCACCGCTGGGAACCCCTGCGATCTCTGCTGCGGCACCGCAGTTGTCCGGTGCACGGTGAGAATTTCGCTCCGTGCCTGATGACTAGCAATGTGGGGCTGATGTCACAGCCACGCCCCCTCAATGCAAGTCTATGGGATGGGGCGTGGCGACCTCCACGCCCCCTCCCATAGACTTGCATTGAGGGGGCGTGGCCGTGACGTCGCGAGCCTCTGGTGCAGCTGCCGGCGTTCTAAACGAACGCTGGGTGCTGCATGGAGATCGCGGGGGTCCCTTTGGATAGGGGATAAGATGTCTAGGGGGCGGAGTACCCCCTTAAGTACATGGGTGTTTTACGCTAAAGGCTTTTCTATACATCGTTACATTCACTGTCTTCTCTTTCATTTTGCAGTTTTTCTTTGACTTTAATTGATGCGCTGGACACGTTATTGGTGGGTATATACCTCGTGGAGCTCCTATACGCCAAACCTAGTTTATTGCACGTTCTTTTATTTTACAAAAAATAAAAAAAAACTTTTCACATGTCAGAAGGTTTGATCGGTCGGGGTCTCATTCCTGAGAACCGGCGGGGAGACATGAATGGTAGGGTGCTTCAAAATTAACTTTTTTTTAAATCATCTGGTGCCAAGTAAAACAGATTTGTAAATGACTTCTATATAAAATCTTAATCCTTCCAGTACTTATCAGCTGCTGTATGCTCCACAGGCAGTTGTGTAGTTTCTTTTCTGTCTGACTACAGTGCTCTCTGCTGCCACCTCTGTCCATGTCAGGAACTGTCCAGAGTAGCAGAGGTTTGCTGTGGGGATTTGCTTCTGCTCTGGACAGTTCCTGACATGGACAGAGGTGTCAGCAGAGAGCACTGTGGGCAGACAGAAAAGAATAACACAACTTCCTGTGGACCATACAGCAGTTGATAAGTACTGGAAGGATTAATATTTTTTAATAGAAGTAATTTATAAATATATTTTTCCACCGGAGTACCCCTTTAAGGAGGCAGCCAATTAAAATTTGTAATGACAATTGTACTATATACATAACACCTTCCATTTTACCATAAAATGTACGGCATATGATTTAGGGGGGAGGGGGGAATTGGGGGAAAAGAAACGCTATTAACCTTGCGGGTTTTTATTTTTATGCACTGCTCTTTATGGTAGATCTGGCATGTTGTCTTTATTCTGTGGGTCATTATCATTACAACGATCCCCATATTTGCATTGTTTTTGTATAATTTTACTACTAATTTTATAAAAATGTAAACAAAATCGGTATGCTTATATTCGCTCTATTCTCACCCCTCTAACTTTATTTTTTGTATATGGGGCTGTTTGATGTATTTTTTTTATTTTTTATTTTTTTTGCGCCGTGATTTGTAGTTTTTATCAGTATTTATTTTGATATATAATATATATATATATATATATATATATATATATATATATATATATATATAATTAACACTTTAGAAGTCTAAGTGTAGGGTCACACGTAACAGATCCGCAGCATATTTTCCGCTGCGGATCCGCCGGTGACCCGACCCATAGTTTGCCTCTCGGCGCCTCGCCTCGCCCCGCCCCCTGGCCTGCTCGCAGCAGAGCAGCCGTGATGTCTGAGTACACTGAACATGCACGCGGCGACTCGTAGGCCCCTGTGTGGCTGCTCATCAGATTGCTGCTGCGAGCAGGCTAGGGGGCGGGGCAGGGGGTGTTACCAGCTGGAGGCACACTATGGGTCAGGTCACTGGCGGATCCGCAGCATAAAATACGTTACGTGTGACCCTACCCTTAAAGGGGTACTCCGCTGCTCAGTGTTGGGAACAAACTGTTCCGAATGCTGGAGCTGGCGCCGGGAGCTTGTGATGTCATAGCCCCGCCTTCTCATTACGTCACGCCCGCCCCCTCAATGCAAGTCTATGAAAGGGGCGTGACAGCCATCACGCCCCTTTCATAGACTTGCATTGAGGGGGCAAGTGCGTGACATAGTGAGGGGGTGGGGCTATGACGTCACAAGCAGCGGAGTACCCTATTAACTAACTACTTCCGGCTGTCACGCCCCCTCCCATAGATTTGCATTGAGGGGGCGGGACGTGATGTAGTGAGGGGGTGGGGCTATGACGTCACAAGCAGCGGAGTACCCTATTAACTAACTACTCCCGGCTGTCACGCCCCCTCCCATAGATTTGCATTGAGTGTGCGTGGCCGGGTTATGACATCACGAGCTTCCTGCTCCAGCGATTGCAACAGTTTGTTCCAAACACTGAGCAGCGGGGTACCCCTTTAAAGGGGTTGTCCAGAAATAGAAAACCAGAGCTAATTTCTTGTTAAAAACAGCGCCAACCTTGTCTACAGGTTGTGTGTAGTATTACAACTTGTTCTCCATTCACTTCAATGGAACGGAGCTGCATTACCACACACAACTTCCGGACAGGGGTAGCACTGTTTTTGGAAGAAATTAGCTCTGGTTTTCTCTTGCTGCACAGCTCTACTCTGTGTGATCGCCGATCTACTGGTAGAGTCTGCCTAGGATTCTGCTGGTAGTAGCTTTCCCTTAGTCTATAAAGCCAGTACGGTACCTGTTCGTTTACTATCGCACGTACGGTTTCACACCCCTAGGGGTTAAAGTTTATTCTGTGTGAAACCGTATGTTCGTAAGTCTATTGCTGTTCTGTTGAGTTAAAGGAGTAGTCCAGTGGTGACCCAGTGATGAACAACTTATCCCCTATCCTAAGGATAGGGGATAAGTTTGAGATCGCTGGGGCCTCCCGAGATTTCCTGTACGGAGCCCCGACAGCCCGCGGGAAGGGGGCGTGTTGACCTCCGCACGAAGCGGCGGCCGACACGCCCCCTCCATACAACTCTATGGCCTTCGGCAATCTCCGGCTCTGCCATAGAGATGTATTGAGGGGGCGTGTCGGCCGCCGCTTCGTGCGGGGTCGACACCCGCTATCTGGCCGGAGAGCCTGGCCCCCGTACAGAGAGATCGCAGGGGGCCCCAGCGGTCAGACCCCCCGCGATCTCAAACTTATCCCCTATCCTTAGGATAGGGGATACGTTTTTCACCACTGGACTACCCCTTTAATAGAATGTTACAGATCCCGTACAATATATGAGAATGAATCTTTTCTGATTTGGAATTTTCACAGATTATTGGGAATGTCTCCGAATTCCAGAGAGTAGTGAACGTCCTACAGGACACCGTGGATTTTGATATCGACGTCAACGCTTCGGTGTTTGAGACCAACATCAGAGGTTCGCTGCATTTTAAATCTGTTTTATTGAAGGAGAAAAAAACCTTTGACAGTAGAAATATACATGCAAGGAAGACGTGTAAAAAAGACACTAATAATATGCATACAAGGCTACGTTTCTACTTGTTCTTTTTCTGGCAGTTTTTGGATTTCTGTCACTGCAGTTTTTGAGCCAAAGCCAGAAATGTATTCAAAAGGAATAGGACATATAAAGGAAGGACTTACACTTCTCCACCCTTATGGATCCACTTCTGACTGCAGTGGCGGTTTTCTAAAAACTTCCAGAAACAAAACCAGGTGTAAACTTAGCCTAAGGGTACGTTCAGACGAGCGGGTTTACAGCGTATTTCGCTGCGCATCCGCCACTGAAGGACCTCTATATGCTGCCTTTACACGTGCCTGCTGGGAATGGCAATACGCCGCTACGAGCAGACACACTGTGATGTGCGAGTCGCCGCCCGCATGCGCAGTATACTCGCACCTCGCGGCAGCTCTCGGCCTAGCTCATTGAGCAGGGGGGAGCGGCCGCGATGTCTTGCGAGTACACCGCGCATGCGTGGCAGCTCACACATCGTTTCAGTGTGTCTGCACGTAGCGGCGTATTGACGCTCCAAGCAGGCACATGTAAAGGCACCATACAGCAGTCCTTCAGAGGCGGATCTGCAGCGTAAAATACGCTGCAAATCCGCTCGTCTGAACGTACCCTAAAGGTACGTTCACACGAGCGGATCCGCAGCGTAAAGTACGCTGCGGATCCGCTCGTGTGAACGTACCTTTAGGGTACGTTTAGACGAGCGGATTTGCAGCGTATTTTACGCTGCAGATCCGCCGCTGAAGGACTGCTGTATGGTGCCTTTACATGTGCCTGCTTGGAGCAGCAATACGCCGCTATGTGCAGACACACTGAAATGATGTGTGAGTTGCCGCGCATGCGCGTTGTACTCGCACACATGGCGGCTGCTCCCCCCTGCTCACAGTGTGTCTGCTCGTAGCGGCGTATTGCCACTCCCAGCAGGCACGTGTAAAGGCAACATATAGAGGGTCCTTCAGCGGCGGATCCGCAGCGAAATACGCTGGAAACCCGCTCGTCTAGGCAAAATAGAGAACACATATCCGCCCATGAGCAAGACAGGTGCATGTCAAAAAACAAGATAAACAGACATTCGCCAGGGGCATATAAGAATGTACAGAAAAGGAAAAAAAAATAGAACAAAAAAACACAGCCCATAATAAAGCCCATATAAAAATAAAAGGAAAGAGACTGGGAAAGCCCACAATACACATTTAGGGGAAACGCCACAAGTAGAAAATGGGGGAGATTTATCAAAACCTGTACAAAGGAAAAGTTGACCAGTTTCCCATAGCAACCAATCAGATCGCTGCTTTCATTTTTAACAAGGCCTCTGAGAAATGAAAGAAGCGATCTGATTGGTTGCTATGGGCAACTCAGCAGCTTTTCCTTTGCACAGGTTTTGATAAATCTCCCCCGATGTCTACAAATAGGGGAAACCAATCAGAAATTCAATTATGGTGCAGGGGGGAGAGTCGTCCCAAAGTATTATAGGAGCACTGGGTCAGGGGAGAGGAACACCAAGGTCCCCGTACCTTAACCAATTTAGCAGGGCACTTCCTATGTTTGTAAACAACATGAGAGAAGGTTACAATAGCGTTAAAGGGGTACTCTGCTGCTCAGCGTTTGGAACAAACTGTTCCAAACGCTAGAGCCGATTCCGGGAGCTCGTGACATCATAGCCCCGCCCCCTCATGACATCACACCCCACCCCCTCAATGCAAGTCTATGGGAGGGGGCGTGACGGTTGTACATTGGCATCAATGGGAAACGCACATGTATACGGTTCCATACTGGAAACCGTATACGGTTTTTACTTTTACTGCACTGCGCATTTGCATCCTAAAGTCCCCACCCAACACCCCTCTCATTAAAAAGGGACAACATTTTCAAAAACTTATGTTTTTTTTTTTTTTATAAAAACGGACAGAACCGTATGCACTTTTAAAAACGCATACGGTTTACTTTTTTCCATACGGTTCTATCCGTTTTTTGCCATACGGTTTTCTTTAGAAAAACATATTGAAAACAGTATGATAAAAACGTGGTGTGAACCCAGCCTTACTGAGATAATAACCATGTTGTGTATTAGTTTTTCCCGAATATAATTTTGCTTCTATTCCAGTGGTCGGGGGGCTTCTGTCTGCTCACCTCCTGTCCAAGAAAGCTGGCCTTGAGCTGGAACCTGGTTGGCCATGTTCTGGCCCTTTACTTCGCATGGCAGAAGACGCAGCCAGGAGACTTCTTCCAGGTAAATACCGGGAGTGTTTGAGGGCTCATTCCCATTCAGAGTTGAAATTCCACCTAGAGCAGGCGCAAAACAAGTTGGTGCTAGGACCGCTCGGAGCTGCACAATCTCAATAGATGGCAATGCATTTAAAGGGGTACTCCGCTGGAAAACATTATTTTTTTTTATTTTTTTTTTTAAATCAACTGGGGCCAGAAAGGTAAACAGATTTGTAAATTACTTCTATTTAAAAATCTTAACCCTTCCAGTACTTATCAGCTGCTGTATGCTACAGAGGAAGTTCTTTTCTTTCTGCCTGACCACAGTGCTCTCTACTGACGCCTCTGTCCATTTTAGGAACTGTCCAGAGTAGGAGCAAATCCCCATAGCAAACTTCTCGTACTCTGGACAGTTCCTCACATGGACAGAGGTGTCAGCAGAGAGCACTGTGGTCAGACTGAAAAGAAAATTAAAAAGGAAAAGAACTTCCTGTGGAGCATACAGCAGCTAAGTACTGGCAGGGTTAAGATTTTTTAATGGAAGTAATTTAAAAATCTGTACTTCAAATAACATCCTGCAGGGAACACCGGCTGCAAGGTACCATATAATCAGAATAGTGTCCCAAATTGTAAAATTTAACTTTCAGGCATCAGTGGATTTAGAAAAAAAAAGTTTTCCAGCGAAATTCCCCTTTAAAGGAGAACTGCAGTCTTAGACACTTATCCTCTATCCGCAGGAGGTCCCAGCGGCCAGATACCTGGCGTACGTGGACCCGGCATTGCTTCTGCTTTGCGCGGCTACTGCGCATGTCGTCATCCATACTGAGGTCAATGACTCGCCCCCTCCATACAGCTTTCTGGGAGAGGCGGGGATGCACAATCGCTGCCTCTGCCATGGAGATACATAGAGGGGGCGCGTCGGCCGTGGTGTCATGCTGCGGCTGACATGTCTCCTGCACAGGAAAGGTGTCCGAACGTTGGGACCCCCCCCCCCGCGATTAGACACTTGTCCCCTATTCTGTCATTAAAGGGGTACTCCGCCCCTAGACATCTTATCCCCTATCCAAAGATAAGACCGCGGCGATCGGACATCTTATCCCCTATCCTTTGGATAGGGGATAAGATGTCTAGGGGCGGAGTACCCCTTTAAGGGTCTTTATTTTACCATTTTATTTACAGCCTTTGATACTCAGACGGGAATGCCTTTTGGAACAGTCAATCTCCTGAGAGGTGTTAACCCAACAGAGACTCCGGTGACCTGCACAGCCGGTATTGGAACCTACATCATTGAATTCGCAACCCTGAGCCGCTTAACAGGAGATCCAGAATTCGAAATGGTAGCGCGGCGAGCCCTCCGAGGATTGTGGGAGAGTCGCTCAGAGATTGGATTGGTGAGGAGAAGGTTTGGCTGTGAATCTGATGGAGATCGGAGGTGACTCTATGGGGGGATTTTACTCTGCTGACTTGCTAGTTGTAGAAAATAGAAAGATGTTAAAGGGGTACTCTGGTGAAAAACAATTTTTATTTATTTATTTATTTTTAAATCAACTGGTGCCAGAAAGTTAAACAGATTTGTAAATTACTTCTATTAAAAAATCTTAATCCTTCCAGTACCTATCAGCTGCTGTATGCTCCACAGGAAGTTGTTTTCTTTTAAAATTTCTTTCCAGTCTGGCCACAATGCTCTCTACTGACACCTCTGTCCATGTCAGGAACTGTCCAGAGCAGGTGCAAATCCCCATAGCAAACCTCTCCTGCTCTGGACAGTTCCTGAGACAGACAGAGGTGTCAGCAGAGAGCTCTGTCTGACCAGAAAATAAATTTAAAAAGAAAACAACTTCCTCTGTAGCATACAGCAGCTGATAAGTACTGGAATGATTAAGATTTTTTAATAGAAGTCATTTACAAATCTGTTTTAACTTTCTGGCACCAGTTGATTTAAAATAAAAAATAAATAAATTAAAATTGTTTTTCACCGTACCCCCTTTAAGGCTTTGTGTAGAGATGAGCGAACTTGCAGTAAATTCGATTCGTCACGAACTTCTCGGCTCGGCAGTTGATGACTTTATCCTGCGTAAATTAGTTCAGCCTTCAGGTGCTCCGGTGGGCTGGAAAAGGTGGATACAGTCCTAGGAAAGAGTCTCCTAGGACTGTATCCACCTTTTCCAGCCCACGGGAGCACCTGAAAGCTGAACTAATTTATGCAGGAAAAGCCATCAACTGCCGAGCCGAGAAGTTCGTGACGAATCGAATTTACTGTAAGTTCGCTCATCTCTAGTTTTGTGTTAAAGGGGTACTCCGCTGCTCAGCGTTTGGAACAAACTGTTCCGAATGCTGGAGTCGGCGCCAGGAGCTCGTGACGTCATAGCCCCGCCCCCTCATGACATCACACCCCACCCGCTCAATGCAAGTCTATGGGAGGGGGCGTGACGGCCGTCACGCCCCCTCCCATAGACTTGCATTGAGGGGGCGGGGCGTGACATCACGAGGGGGCGGGGCTATGACGTCACGAGCTCCCGGCTCCAGCGTTCGGAAAGCGGTTTGTTCCAAACGCTGAGCAGCGGAGTGCCCCTTTAAACATTTTGTTTTTTAATGTGTTTCCCTTACAGGTAGGGAATCATATAGACGTAATGACTTCCAAATGGGTGGCCCAGGACGCAGGGATTGGAGCTGGTGTTGACTCCTATTTCGAGTATCTTGTCAAAGGGGCCATTCTTCTACAGGACGAGGAGATGATGGCCATGTTTCAGGGTAAGGGGGGCAGCAGCGAGTCATTCTGAACTTCTACAACAAGATAGATGACCTAGTATAAAATGCAAAATCACCGAAATCAGTCCTAAAATAGGAATTCTGTTATGTAAAGGAACGGCGGCCACCTAAAACTGGTCGCGCACGTGAGAGATCTGTGGCTAAATGTTATTTCTGCTCCACCACATTCGTGCGAACTGAACCAAGTTTATTGCGACACTCCTGACTCCACCTGAAACAAAGGATCGGAGATGCTATTTAGAAAAAACATGTTCGTTCCTGTTTTTGTTTTTTTATTTTTTTATCAAAATCTTTAAAGGGGTACTCCAATGAAAAAAATGTTTTCTAATCAACTGGTGCCAGAAAGTTAAACAGATTTGTAAATGACTTCTATTAAAAAAAAAATCTCAATCCTTCCAGTACTTATCAGCTGCTGTATGCTCCACAGGAAGTTCATTTATTTTTGAATTTCCTTTGTCTGTCCACAGTGCTCTCTGCTGACACCTCTATCCATGTCAGGAAGTGTCCAGAGCAGGATAGATTTGCTATGGGGATTTGCTTTTACTCCGGACAGTTCCTAAAATGGACAGCGGTGTCAGCAGAGAGCACTGTGGTCAGACAGAAAGGAAATTCAAAAAGAAATTAACTTCCTGTGGAGCATACAGCAGCTGATAAGTACTGGAAGGATTAAGATTTTTTAATAGATGTAATCTGTTTAACTTTCTTCCACCAGTTGATTTAAAAAAATTTTTTTCCCAGCGGAGTACCCCTTTAATCATGGGAGAGTCTTAGGAGACCACTAGACACATTAAAGAGCCTGTCATCTGTTTTATGCTGTCCAAACCTCGGGCAGCATAAAATTGGATCAGGAATTGGGTTTCGGGCACACCGTGTATTACTCTGAGATGCTCAGGTGTTTCAGAATAATCATAGTTTTAGAATGCCACCGGGATCACAGGGGAGGGAAGAGGGTGCCCCTAGTTAACAGGGTCCCGAGGGTTTTGAGTAATTTAAAAGGGGTATTCCCGCTATAGACATCTTATCCCCTATCCAAAGCTTTCTATGCGGGACTGCTGCTCCAGTCTTTGAAACCTCCGGGACTGGAGACGTGATGTCACACCACGCCCCGTCCATTCATGTCTATGGGAGGGGGTGTGACTGCTGTCACGCCCCCTCCCATAGTCATGAAGGGACGGGACGGGGCGTGGCGTGACATCACGTCTCCAGTCCTAGAAAAACAGAGGTTTCCAAGACTGGAGCCACAGCCCAACACAGAATGCGGAGATCGCGGGGGTCCCCCCGCAATCAGACATCTTATCCATATATATATATATCTATCTATCTATCAATCTATCTCACCTGGCTTCAGAAAGTTAAACAGATTTGTAAATTACATCTATTAAAAAATCTTAATCCTTCCAATAATTATCAGCTGCTGAAGTTGAGTTTTTCTTTTTATGTCTGACAACAGTGCTCTCTACTGACATCTCTGTCTGTCTCTGGAACTGCAGAGTAGAAGAGGTTTACTATGGGGATTTGCTTCTACTCTGGACAGTTCCAGAGACACGTGTCATCAGAGAGCACTTAGAAAAGAACAACTCAACTTCAGCAGCTCATAAGTACTGAAAGGATTAAGATTTTTTAATAGTAATTAAGTAATTTACAAATCTGTTTAACTTTCTGGAGCCAGTTGATTTATATAAAAAAGTTTATTTTATTTATTTATTTTTTTTTTTTTTTGGATAACCCCTTTATAGTGTGTAGCAGCGCTTTCCACTCCTCGGCCAGGCTCCCAATCCAATTCGTTTACTCCATAGCCTGATGCAGTCGGATTTGATTGAGAGCCGGGGAGTGAAGCGCACCATACCACACACTTCACCTGGCTATTATTTATATTGATCGCAGCAGGTCTAAGGACTGAGACCTAGTGTGATCTAAACATTTGGCGTCTCTGGAGGACAAATGACAGTAGCTATTAGATTAGAAGTAGAGATGAGCGAACTTACAGTAAATTCGATTCGTCACGAACTTCTCGGCTCGGCGGTTGATGACTTATCCTGCAAAAATTAGTTCAGCTTTCCGGTGCTCCGGTGGGCTGGAAAAGGTGGATACAGTCCTAGGAAAGAGTCTCCTAGGACTGTATCCACCTTTTCCAGCCCACGGGAGCACCTGAAAGCTGAACTCATTTATGCAGGATAAGTCATCAACTGCCGAGCCGAGAAGTTTGTGACGAATCGAATTTACTGTAAGTTCGCTCATCTCTAATTAGAAGCTTTGGTCCTATCGGTTTCCCCGATCTCATAGTCACGCCTTTTGCTTTCTTTAGATTACAACAAGGCTATTCAGAACTACACCAAGTATGACGACTGGTATGTCTGGGTGCAGATGTATAAAGGCACGGTCTCTATGCCAATATTTCAGTCCCTGGAAGCCTTCTGGCCTGGATTACAGGTAATAATGCTGCTTTAAATACTTTCATGTAGATTTTTTCTTTTTTTATTCAGACTCTAGTCCAGTGTTTCCCAACCAGGGTGTCTCCAGCTGTTGCAAAACTACAACTTCCAGTATGGCCAGGCAGCCTTTGGCTGCCTGGGCATTCTGGGAGTTGTAGTTTTGCAACAGCTGGAAACACTGCTCTAGTCTAAAGGAAGAGGCCGCTTTATAGCTTGAACAATTGGTGGGAAAGATAACAACTAGAGATGAGCGAACTTACAGTAAATTCGATTCGTCACGAACTTCTCGGCTCAGCAGTTGATGACTTTTCCTGCATAAATTAGTTCAGCTTTCCGGTTCTCCCGTGGGCTGGAAAAGGTGGATACAGTCCTAGGAGACTCTTTCCTAGGACTGTATCCACCTTTTCCAGCCCACCGGAGCACCTGAAAGCTGAACTAATTTACGCAGGAAAAGACATCAACTGCCGAGCCGAGAAGTTCGTGACAAATCGAATTTACTGTAAGTTCGCTCATCTCTAAAAACAACCAACTTATTAAAAGGGGAACTCCACTGGAAATCATTTTTTATTTTATTTATTTATTTATTTATTTTATTCAACTGGTGCCAGAAAGTTAAACAGATTTGTAAATGACTTCTATTAAAAAAATCTTAATCCTTCCAGTACTTATCAGCTGCTGTTATGATCCACAGGAAGTTCTTTTCTTTTTGAATTTCCTTTCTGCCGGACCACAGTGCTCTTTGCTGACACCCCTGTCCATTTTAGGAAATGTCCAGAGCAGGATAGGTTTTCTATGGGGATTTGCTTGAAGACTGGACAGTTCCTAAAATGGATAGAGGTGTCAGTAGAGAGCACTGCGGTCATGCAGAAAGGAAATTCTAAAAGAAAAGGACTTCCTGTGGATCATAACAGCAGCTGATAAGTACATGGAAGGGTTAAGATTTTTTTAATAGAAGTCATTTACAAATCTATTTATCTTTCTGGAACCTAATGATTTAAAAAAAAGTTTTTCAGTGGAGTACCCCTTTAACCCCAACGCCCGCCCCCCCCCCTCGGTCTGCTGTCAATAACATTGAATGGGCGTGATGACAGGCGGAGCAGATGGGACTAGAGGTAAGCATATGAACATGTAATTTTTACCGAAATGTACAATTGGTCATACAGAAAACAAGCCTCATATGGATCTTTAGGAGGAAAATTGAGTGTTATGGCTATTAACAATAGTGCAAAATAAAATGCAAAAACAATAAAAATGTTTAAATGTCCTTAGGGGGTTAAACATTTTATTAAAAAAAGTTTTTGACTCTTTCACTTTCATAAGAAAAAACTTTTACTCACGGTTCAGAGGCTTCTGGGCTCCTGTGAAAGCAATACACTTGGGCAATAAAAACAAGGGAAGGGCTACTTAAAGGGGTATTTCAGGAATTGTTTTTGACTGTGCTACAGGGGCTGTAAAGTTAGTGTAGTCCATAATATAGTGTCTGTACCTTTGTGTGACGGTTTTCTCACAATTCTTCTGTGATTTTTGTCCCAATATTTATTTTTAACAGCATACAAAATGACTCAGGTCTCGTGTTTTCCCAAGTTGCAGTGCAGCTGAGACATGACATCACTAGTCAGGTGTGCAAAGGGAGCCTGTCCCGCTTCAATGGGTGGAATGACCGCTGGGTGGGAGAGAGTTAATTCTGCAACTTGTATTTTTGCAATAGCTGGAGGCACCCTGGTTAGAAAACACTGGTCTTTTGAAGGGAATGCAGCTCATTTGTGTTTTAAGGAGTGGGGTGGCTGATGTGTGGGAGGGAGGAAAGTGACCTCACACTTAAACAAGGAATCATAGGATTTGTAGTTTGAGAGAACGAACTCCAACAGGAAATGGCCAGTTCACAAAAAGAGAGCCTCAGTGTTATGGTAATCGCACAACATAGCCATTTAGCACCAAGAAAGCACACATCCTTCCTAAGCATGTCCATTGTCTGGCAGGTCCACTGTCTGGCAGGTACGTACTAAAATCACCTTATGGTGGAGAACCCCTATAAATCTCACTAATCCTATTTCCCATACAGTTATTTCTAAGCACTCCACATTGCTAAAGTACTTTTTTTTTTTTTTTATAAAATTTGTTTATTAAAGGGTTTTTCAGAATTTTATACAAACGAAACACAATGAAGAGTACTTATAACAATGGTACAGTGGAAAATGGACGGGATGCAACCCACCTAACATTAATGTACGGCTATCAAGCCAGTATATTCACCAGGGTCTATGGCCCATACAACCTCAGTCAAGCAGAATATTTGTATGGATAATAAGTTCACCAGACATGTACCCTACCCAACGTCCTAGCCACCAGTTTTGACAAGCAACCACTTGGACACCACATATTTCACGCATCCACACACTAAACAATAAAAATAGAAAATGGAGGGGAAGAGGGGGGGGGGGGATGAAGCGTAAAGGAAATTCAGGAGAGGATAGCCAAAGAGAAGAAGAGTCGCTCCTACTGTAATATCAGTCGCCCAGAAAGTCAAGCCAAATGAGCCGAGAGGCGCAGGGGACCCAGAGAGTCGCTGAGAGAGGCGAGGGAGTACCACTCCATATGACGGAATGGCCATACAATATCATCCATTTGGGCTCTAGTGAGGTGAGCAATCATAAAAGTGCGCCATTTGGCGAATAATTTATTCGCATTCTGTTCTCTGTGCCTTTCTGTGTCCAGTCTATCGACCTCCAGAAAATCTTTGAGTTCCGCAATCACTGCAGCAATGAAAGGCATAGCCGGCTTAATCCATTCCCGCAGGAGTATGCGCTTGGCTACTAAAAGAACAACATGAATACATTTCGGGACCGTATGAAGACCCACATCCTCGGGTAAGGAAGGATCGACAGACTGGAACAGGAGGGCCAAGGGTGTCAGAGGAAGACGAATAGTCAAGTAGCGAGATATATAATCCACCACCTCCCTCCAAAAACATTGTGACCTGTCACAAGACCATATGCCATGGAAAAAGTCAGTGCCCGGGACGTTGCACTTAGGGCAGGCTGTAAGCCATTCTGGGAAGGAGGGGGTGGCTGGCAAATTGAAGTCTAGATAGCCGAAGTGCATTAATTTAAAGAAAGTTTCGCGCCAGCGCTCACTTATGACATTCGCCCTGACTTTGGTCCACCCCTCTAAGATATGTTCCCCGACGTCCGGGACCTAAAGCAACGTGGCCCATTTGGCAAAAATGTTGTGTTTAGAAACTTTCAATATTTTATCATTCAAGTTCCTATACAGGGTAGAGATTGACAACTTCCTAGGTTGTAGTCGTACAAGGTCCTCAAAAGATGAGGGAGACACCTCAGGAGAGGGGTCGCGCAGTCTGGAGGTACAAAATGATAACAGTTGAGACACCTGGAGGAAATGAGTAGGCGGCAGATCAAAGGTCTGCAGGATTTCCTGTGGGGAAAGCCACCCCTTCTCCTCGACATGCATCAGCTGTTTGGCTACAGTCAATCCCCTGTCTCGCCATGCCCCAAATAATCTATTGTCCCTCCCCGGGATAAATTCCGGGTGGCCCCACAGATTGAGTTGCCCAGACAGCAGGAAGGGTAAACCATGTGCCTTACATACTGCTCTCCATGTCATGATGGTGTCTCTAAACAATACGGAGCGCTTAACATGGAGGGGAAGGCCCGAGATCCGTGCGTGGAGACAGGATGTCAAATTCCAGGGGGAAGCAAAGTCGGCTTCCAGTGTGAGATTAGAGTGGTAGTCAGATCCGTAGGTCCAGTCGAGCACATGGCGGAAAAGGCAGGCCAAATTATAGCCGCGCAAATTGGGGAGCCCCACTCCTCCGTCATGACGACTTAGCATTAATTTTTGTAGAGGGTTGCGCGGGCGTTTCCCCGACCATATGAAGCGAGTAAAGACAGAGTTAAGCAAATTGACGTCTTTGTGTTTAAGTAAGACAGGTAATGTTTGCAATTGGTATAATAATCTGGGAAAACTGATCATTTTAATTAACTGACATTTACCGAGGAAAGAGATCGTGAGATGGCACCACCGATTCAATTCGTCCTTAATAGTCTTAAATACGGGAAGGTAAATGAGGGCATACAGGGAGGAGGGCAGCTTACCTATCCTGATCCCCAAATAGGTGATGGATGTTTTAACTAGGGTGGTCGGGATGCCCATAGCAGTCCAATAGGAGGAGGGCTTGGGAACCCCTAATGGAAGGAGTTCACTCTTCAGTTGGTTAATTTTGTAGCCAGAAAAAGATTCAAAGTGGGCTAAGGCAGACATCAATTCAGCATAGTGGGTCTGCGGGTCAGCTAGAAAAATAAGGATGTCGTCTGCAAAAAGGGTTAATTTGATTGTTTCCTTCTGAATTTTAATGCCCCTATACACCAAGGAGTCCTCCAGGTGGCGGGCCAGTGGTTCCAACGCTAAGTTAAATAGTAAGGGGGACAGGGGGCAACCCTGTCTCGTCCCCTTAAACAGGGGGAAGGGGGAAGACAGGATCCCAGAGGTGAATACCCGGGCCATGGGCGAAGCATATAGGCTACTCAAAAATGTTCTGAAGTCACCCGTCAGGCCTATCTTGTCCAGCACCATCCCGAGCCAGTCCCATCTTACACTGTCGAACGCTTTTTCGGCATCTAGCGCCAAAAGTACTGGTTGCTCTCCTGGCTCGGGACAGTGCTGCACCCTATCAAGAACAGTGAGGACCTTGCGAATACTGGTGACTGCTGACCTATTGTGAACAAAACCAACCTGCTAGGGTCCAACCAATGAAGGCAAGAGCACACTGAGACGATCTGCCATAATTTTGGACATTAATTTAAGGTCCTGGTTAATAAGCGAGATGGGGCGGTAGGATTGGGGGAGCAAAGGGTCTTTACCTGGCTTCAACAGGAGTTTGATGACCGTTGTGGTGTTATAATGGAGAGGTAAGGAGCCAGTGTGGAGGACATGATTGAAGTAGGTCATCAGTGGAGAAACCAGTTGCTCGTCTAGAATTTTGTAAAACTCGCCCGAGAACCCATCCGGGCGCGGTTCCTCGGAGTTATGAAGAGTCTTAATTGTTCTGCGGACCTCATCCTCAGTAAAATCCGCGTTCAGAGCATCCCGATGCTCAGACGTCAAAGAGGGGAGGCGGACTGACTCCAGGAACAACCCACCAGCAACCATGTCCACCGGGGCAGAAGAGTAAAGCGATGTGTAGTAAGAAGATAAAAGAGAGTTAATGGTCTGGGGGTCATGATGTAGGGTCCCTGACTCGTCACGTAGGGAAGAGAAATGTTGAGGGGCTCGACGGCCTTTGGCCAGCTTCGCCAGGAGATGGCCAGATTTATTCCCAAACCGAAACAAATCAGCCCGGTATCGGCAATATGCTGCCAAACATTTGCGTTCTGACCATAGGTCAAAAGTGGTTTTAGCTGCCAGGCCCGACAAGCAGCCTCCGAAGGTTGGGAAACAAAAGGCGCCTCACACCGTGTTATTGGCTTCACTTTTTTTCTGCCGGTGGACGAATACAACCCCCGACACAATGTACCAACATAGACAAGGCAAATAATTCCCCACCTGTGCAATGCCCCCCACCCAGAGACCCGACCCCCCCCCCCCCTCTAAACCTGAACATATAAACAGTCCCGCAGACACGTACTTAGGACAAGCAAATAGAGGAAAACAGTCCTCCTAGGCAGCAGACGTCCGCCAAGGTAAAGATGTCAATAGACGAAGGCTAGAATGGAGAAACATAGTGAGCAACATTGAAACGGGACGCCCACAACACTGTCCAGGTTATAATCAAGAAATGCCCGCAAGTCCAGATCGAGTTCTCATATTGGGGACCTTGTCGCCTAGGGGAGCAATGTGGGGATTTCTCCCTAGGGCCTCCTTGTGTCCCCCTCAAACGTCCAGCGCCCTCAGGGCTATGTAGTGCAGCCTCAGCTGCCGTGGGGTTATTGAAGACTGATGAGGAGCCGTCACTGTGAAACACCCGCAAAATGGCCGGAGACTGTAGCTGAAATTTGATCTTGCGATTAAAAAGTTCAGAGCAGATGCCGCTGAATGCCCTCCGTCTCTTCGCTACAGGAGCCGAGAAGTCCTCAAATATAAGAACTTGGCTGTCCCAAATTATCAATGGAGCAGAGCGTTTACGGAACGCCCGCAAGATAGACTGGCGATCATTGTAGTCGAGGAGTTTAAGTATGACCTGTCTTGGGCGGTTGTGTTGTCCAGATTGAGAAGGTCTCAGAGCTTCCCCCCGGCCCGCCGGGTCCGGTCCCAGCCTATGAGCCCGCTCCACTCTACAATAATGGTCTAGGCCTAAAGCCTCAGTCAGTTCGATTTCGCACAGGTGTAGAAGGTCCATACTAGGCACTTGTTCAGATAGACCAACAATGCGCAGATTTTGCGCCGCGACCGATTTTCAAGATCGTCCAATTTCGCCCATAAGCTAACATTTTCCTGTCTGAGAGTTGAGTAGATAAATCAGACTGATCATGTTGGAGTGTATTAACATCAGTTTTAAGGGCAGCCACAGTAGCATTAGTTTGAGAGAGATCCCATCTCATAGAATCAAAGGAGGCCTGCAGAGTAGCTTCTAGTGATTTCTGAATATCAGGTACCACCTGCGCCATAATTTGTGCAGCCAGAGATTTAAAGTCAAAAGTCATGGGGGCCATGGAGTCGGGTGGCAAGGTGGCCAGGGCACCCGAAGCTCCCTCAGGTGGGATCATGTGAGTAGGGGTTCCTGGAGATAACAAGGTCTGCTGAGAGTCTGCATTGTGCGGTGCCTGGGCGGGAGGGGGAGCAGGACAACTCCCGGACGCCATTTCCCCACTATCTGCCGCAGCAGCATGGAGGTGAGCCCAGCAACGTGGTCACTGACCTGTACAGAGAGGATCGCTGGCGGAGAAGAGCGGTGAACTCCCTCTGGAGGTAGGCTGAGCCGGTCCGGAGAATGCCCGTAAGTAAAGCGCGACAGCCGCCCCTGCGCTTGTAATTTCGCGGCCGCGGACCCACGTGTTCACGCTGCCGCACACTGTGAGGAGGCCGCTTCGGTAGTGGCTGGAGCCGGGGAATTGCGGAGGCTTCGGAGCAGGTACCGCTCCATACAGGATCCCAGGTCAGGGAAGCGGACGTCCGGGAGGCTAGGGCGCCCAGGGGGGAGCTGAAGTGCCGGCAGAGAGGAGCGTTCAGGGTCGGGGGATGCAGGAGCTCCACTAGCTGTGTCCCACCATGGCAGTGCCGGAACCGGAAGTCTTGATAAAGTACTTTAATGAATCTGGTGAATAAAGGTTAATTATCCAACAATTGGACCCAAAAGCTACACTCAAATGGGAACTTGACTTTCACTAATCATTCACCTCTGTTATCATGATCCTAAATTTGTAATCCACTTTGTGCAGGGAAAAATGCATGTATAACCAAAGCTACCCGTGTCATAGTGCTATACAAAAATTATATACAAACCACCCAGTCCCAATGAGTTTTCTCCCATTAGTTTAGGGGTTTCTCAAGTGACACAATACCTATATACCCCATGATGGGGATAATGATGATCCTTCTAAAAAGGCAAGCTTAACCCCTTAAGGACCACAGGTTTTTCCATTTTTGCTTTTTCGTTTTTTCCTCATCACCTTCTAAAAATCATAACACTTTCAATTTTGCACCTACAGACCCATATTAGGGCTTATTTTTTTTGTGCCACCAACTGTACTTTTTAATGACATCAATCATTTGACCACAAAATTTACAGCGAAACCAGAAAAAAAAAATATTTGTGGGGCAAAATTGAAGGGAAAAAACGCCATTTTGTAAATCTTGGGGGATTCAGTACACTTTTTGGTAAAAATGACACCATATCTTTATTCTGTAGGTCCATTTGGTTACAAGGATACCCAATTTATATAGATTTTATTTTACTACATAAAAAAAGTATAACTACATGCACCAAAATAAGTATGTGTAAAATTGTCATCTTCTGACCCCTATAACATTTTTTATTTTTTGGAATACAGGGATATTTGAGGGCTCATTTTTTTTTGCACCATGATCTGAAGTTTTTATCGGTACCATTTCTGTTTTCATGGGACTTTTTGATCTCTTTTTATACATTTTTATGACCGTGCGGTTTAATTAACATTATATTTTCATAGTTCGGACATTTACGCACTCGGTGATACCACATGTGTTTATTTTTATTAACAAATGTATTTATTTTAAAAATGGGAAAAGGAGGGTGATTCAAACTTTTATTTTTTTTGCAATGTTATAGCCCCCATAGGAGACTATAACATGCAATACCTTGATTGCAGACACTGATCAATGCTATGCCGTAGCATTGCATTGATCAGTGCTCTGCTGCTCCAGCCTGGATCTCAGGTATGGAAAAGCAGAGCGACGATCGGACGGCGGGAAACAAGGTAAGAAGCCTCCTGCTGTCCTCTCAGCTGTTTGGGATGCCGCGATTTCACTGCGGTGGTCCCGAACAGCCCACTGAACTAACTGGCAACACTTTTCTTCCGTTTTAGACGCCGCAGTCAACTTTGATTGCGGCATCTAAAGGGTTAATACCGGACCTCAGCCTGCTTAACGATGTCCGGTATTGGCCGCGGGTCCTGGCTGCTGATAGCAAACGGGACCTGCCGGGTATGAAGCACACTCAGCTCCTGAGCGTGCTTCACATAACAGGAGCCGTCCACGAGCGTATATATACGCTCATGGTCGTTTAGGGTTTAAAGGGGTACTCCTGGGAACTAAACCCATAGCCCATACTTTTCCTCTCATCAACCTATTTTATTGTATAAATATTATTCATTAGCTATATAGAGCAGTTTCCCCTTTTCGGTTGTCACTTACCTGCATGAAGTGAGGATATGACACCATCCAGCCATCCACTCTGTCCACATCCCTCTCTGAAAGTAGCCCCCACCCTCCTAAGACACAGACCATGTGGTTTCTGCCCTGCACAGATGAGTCATGCTCTCTCTTATGCTAAGAAACTGGGAGGTGTGTGCAGCCTCTGCCAATAAGACACTAAACCTCTCTCTGCTCAGAGAAGGAGGGTGGGGGCTGCTCTCAGAGAGTGAGCTTGCTGGCAGAGCAGGGCTGCAATGATTGCTGGGAGATGTAGGCAAGGCGAAAGAAGGATGGCAAAGAATATCAAGCAACCAGAGAAGACGACAGGAGCCATGCATATCTGGCAGGATGTTTTACAGGGAACATATCCAGGAAGTGTGGTGGCTTTGGAGCTTTATATATACTTCCCTGGAGTACCCCTTTAATGGGGCCATTACTTAGAACTGGGTGACTGTATCTATCTTACCTATCGCTTTTCTTTGCGTACATTTCTCTAGAGCTTAATCGGAGACGTTGGAAATGCCATGAGAACGTTTCACAACTATTACACCGTCTGGAAACAGTTTGGCGGTTTACCAGAATTCTACAATATCCCGCAAGGATTTACTGTGGACAAAAGAGAGGGCTACCCACTTAGGCCCGGTAGGTTCTTCCAAAATCTTGATGATAGATTTGATGGAAAATCTTAGGGGAAAAAAGGGTTTCTAAAAACTCCATTTTGGACTAAATGCTTACAGAAATCCGTAGGATTTGACCTTTTGCTTGTGTTTTCTTCCAGAACTGATTGAGAGCGCAATGTATTTGTATAAAGCCACCAAGGACCCGACTCTGCTGGAACTAGGAAGAGATGCTATAGAGTCCATAGAGAAAATAAGTAAAGTGGATTGCGGATTCGCCACTGTACGTCCTTTTTATTGCTATACAGATAAGTCTAAAACAAAACGGTCTGTGTACTGTGTTGGGAACTATGAAATGCCTCGCCCACAGGTTGGGGGTGGTATTGCAGTTTTACTTTAATAAAACTGCAATACCAGGTGCAAATCATGAACTGGGCCATGCTGCTTACATATATATTTTACATTATATTATAAAGTGTGTATGTGTGTGTGTGTGTGTGTGTGTATATATATATATATACAGCAACAGGAGAATAATATATATAATATAGTATAATCTATAATATATTCAACTGAAATAGCAGCAAGAAAATCCAAGAAATAGGTCTCCCTGATTTAGTATTAGTGTCTGAGTCAATTGGGAATCTTTAAAACTTCACTTTTAATAAATCCTGTTAAAATATTATTGTAGAAAAAACTTGATAAAAAATTTCTGCAACTCCAACCGCCACCTTGATAGTAGCTTCTCCGATTGGCAGTATTGATAATGGCCACCTTAGAGGTCAGTCACTAGGTAAACAATATGTACGGTGTCCATTTTAGGACATCGTCAGTCGTAACTAGGTCCTCCGTCAGGTGAAACGGCGTCCCGCCTCCTCCCTTGGGCCAACCTCCGTCAGGTGTCAGCCATAACTCCCTCCTCCCTCCTTTGTCATCCTAAAGCCTTTCATCCGTAACTCAGTCATCCCTCAGACGAAAAACTTTCCTGCCCTGTAGCAGAGTCGAGTCAGTGTCGGCTCTCTGCTATACGGTTCCTGCTGTACGCGCTATTCAACGTCGGCTCTGCTATACATGCTGTGCAGCGTCGGCTCTGCTATGCGGCAGGAAGTTACGTCTGAGGGAGAATTGTCTGAGGCATGACGGCGTTTTGGGCGAGAGAGTTTCGGATGTGGGAGGATGGAGTTGTGGCTGAAGGAGGACGGCGATTGGTGTGAGGGAGGAACATGATGGAGGACGGAGTTGCGGCTGACGACTGACGGCGATTGGTCCAATCGAGGAGGCGGGATGCCGTTTCACCTGAAGGAGGACGGAGTTACGACTGACGATGTCCTAAAATAGACACCGTAAATATGACTTATTCACATCCTCTGTGACTTATAATGTCCATTTAAACACTCGACTCGCTTGGATACTGTTCACACTTGCAGCGTTCCCGGTGCTCAGTACAGGTTTGCATCGATATTCATAGAGACTTAGTACCGCTTTCAGTTATGCACTACATCTAGATTATCTTGTGATCAACACTAGATGCACTATGAATGGAACTTACGCAGGTGTGGACGGAGTCTACTTTCACTTTTTGACTTCAGGTGCGTTTTTGGCACATAACACTGCACATTGCGATACTTGTAAAAACGCCAATAGTCATGATGCTTGTATCACTGAACAGCAGTGACGTACTCAAAACTAACTCGGAGTGAAGCGTCGGGTACTAGAAGTGCATTCCTTTCCCACTTGTATTGCACTTGCCCCGTGCCGTACGTACACCTTTAGAAATTACAAGTGGGAAGTATGTTAGCGTGTTGCTGGCGTCTTTTACTCTTTGCCTTTAGTGTTAAAGGAAATCTGTCATCAGAATCACCTGCACTAAACCTGTTACACGGGCTTGTTGTGCGGGTGATCCTGATTAAAACGCTTCTTACCTGGTTAAAAATGGTTCAGCGGTTCTTCAGATATCTTTATTTTTAGTTTTCTGTTATTCCCTGGCTTGGGACTCAGTGGGAGGAGTTATCATCTGGGACTCGGCCACACGTCATTCTAGCTGCCGCCCGGCTCATGAATATTCATGAACTTATCCTCGTAATCTAACTCCTTTTTCTAGGTCTGGTGGGGAGGGCCGCGCATGCGCCGCGTTCCGTTCACCCGGAAGCAGCGTTCTCCCCCCGGCTTTTCACTCATGCAGCCCATCTTCTTACTTGTATTGGGCCGCAGCTCGAGTGAAGCCGGGGGGAGAACGCCGCTTCCGGGTGTACGGAACGCGGCGCATGCGCGGCCCTCCCCACCAGACCTAGAAAAAGGAGTTGGACTACGAGGATAAGTTCATGAATATTCATGAGCCGGGCGGCAGCTCCGCCCAGCTAGAATGACGTGTGGCCGAGTCCCAGATGATAACACCTCCCACTGAGTCCCAAGCCAGGGAATAACAGAAAACTAAAAATATAGATATCTAAAGAACCGCTGAACCATTTTTAACCAGGTAAGAAGCGTTTTAATCAGGATCACCCGCACTACAAGCCTGTGTAACAGGTTTAGTGCGGGTGATTCTGATGACAGATTTCCTTTAAAGGTGTACTCCGCTGATCAGAATTTGGAAAAAAAACTGTTCCGAATGCTGGAGCCGGCACCAGCAGCTCGTGACATCATAGCCCTGCCCCTCATGACGTCACACCCCACCCCCTCAATGCAAGTCTATGGGAGGGGGCGTGACAGCTGTCACGCCCCCTCCCATAGACTTGCATTGAGCCGGTGCCGGCTCCAGCGTTCGGAACAGCAGAGTACCCCTTTAAAGTGCATTACTTAGATTGCATATAGTCCTCAAGGTGCATGACTTAATCATTGCGTTATTGGACCTGCCCCATCCCATATGTGTTTGTTTTAGGACTATAAAGCGCTATTTCCTATACCCCTGTATTCACATTATGCAGTCCAACAGGGTAGGGATTAGTCTGTGTACAAGTCTTATGGCGGCTGTAGCAGATAAAAGAAATGGAAAAACCTGATAATTTCTCACGTGTGCAGATCCATTTCTGTTCATCGTAGATGGTATTCCGGTTCGACGCGTTTCTTTCAGCCAAAAGGTAATGGATTTAAAGGGGTATTCCAAGAAAAAACTTTTTTTTATATATCAACTGGCTCCAGAAAGTTAAACAGATTTGTAAATTACAAACCTACAATTCCGGTCATACACCGACTAAAGTCCATAAGTGCTAGAATAAACTAACTATAAACCTACAACCAGCATTCAATAAGAGTCCAAAAGTATAAATTCAAAAAGTGAAAAAAGCTTTATTTAGAACAATTCAAAAACACAATATGGGACCCACCCAATTAAAACAACCCACCCTTAACCCCTTAAGGACTCAGCCCATTTTGGCCTTAAGGACAATTTAATTTTTACGTTTTCATTTTTTCCTCCTCGCCTTCTAAAAATCATAACTCTTTTATATTTTCATCCACAGACTAGTGTGAGGGCTTGTTTTTTGCGCGACCAGTTGTCCTTTGTAATGACATCACTCATTATATCATAAAATGTATGGCGCAACCAAAAAACACTTTTTGTGGGGAAATTAAAACGAAAAACGCAATTTTGCTAATTTTGGAAGGTTTCGTTTTCACGCCGTACAATTTATGGTAAAAATGACATGTGTTCTTTATTCTGAGGGTCAATACGATTAAAATGATACCCATTATTACATACTTTTATATTATTGTTGCGCTTAAAAAAAAATCACAAACTTTTTAACCAAATTAGTACGTTTATAATCCCTTTATTTTGATGACCTCTTTTTTTTTATTTTTCCGTATAAGCGGCGGTATGGGGGCTCATTTTTTGCGCCATGATCTGTACTTTTTTTTGATACCACATTTGCATATAAAAAACTTTTAATACATTTTTTATAATTTTTTTTTAAATAAAATGTATTAAAAAAGTAGGAATTTTGGACTTTTTTTTTTTTTCGTTCACGCCGTTCACCGTAGGGGATCATTAACATTTTATTTTAATAGTTCGGACATTTACGCACGCGGCGATACCAAATATGTCTATAAAAAAAAAATTACGCTTTTTGGGGGTAAAATAGGAAAAACGGACGTTTTACTTTTTTATTGGGGGAGGGGATTTTTTTTACTTTTACATTTTTTTTACATTTGTTTTTTACACTTGAATAGTCCCCATAGGGGACTATTCATAGCAATACCATGATTGCTAATACTGATCTGTTCTATGTATAGGACATAGAACAGATCAGTGTTTTCGGTGATCTTCTGCTCTGGTCTGCTCGATCACAGACCAGAGCAGAAGACGCCGGGAGCCAGACAGAGGCAGGTGAGGGGACCTCCGTGCGGCGTTATGAATGATCGGATCCCCGCAGCAGCGCTGCGGGCGATCCGATCATTCATTCAAATCGCGCACTGCCGCAGATGCCGGGATCTGTATTGATCCCGGCACCTGAGGGGTTAATGGCGGACGCCCGCGAGATCGCGGGCGTCGGCCATTGCCGGCGGGTCCCTGGCTGCGATCAGCAGCCGGGATCAGCCGCGCATGACACGGGCATCGCTCCGATGCCCGCGGTTATGCACAGGACGTAAATGTACGTCCTGGTGCGTTAAGTACCACCTCACCAGGATGTACATTTACGTCCTGCGTCCTTAAGGGGTTAAAAATGAACCCCACAAAATAGACAGGGGATAGCTCATCTCTAGACCCTAGCAAAGATTTGTAAATTACGTCTATTAAAAAATCTTAATCCTTTCAGTACTTATGAGCTTCTGAAGTTGCGTTGTTCTTTTCTGTCTAAGTGCTCTCTGATGACACCTGTCTCGGGAACCGCCCAGTTTAGAAGCAAATCCCCATAGCAAACCTCTTCTAAACTGGGCGGTTCCCGAGACACGTGTCATCAGAGAGGATTTAGACAGAAAAGAACAACCTTAACTTCAGAAGCTCATAAGTACTGAAAGGATTAAGATTTTTTAATAGAAGTAATTTACAAATCTGTTTAACTTTCTGGAGCCAGTTGATATATATATAAAAAAAAGTTTAAAACTTTGTCTATTTTTTTTGTGCCAGTTTTGCTACCAGAACAGCTTTTCTCCGACCTACTTCAATAACGTTTCCTTTTATTTGCACCGTATTATTTCTTTCCCCCCCCCCCCCAGATCAAAGATGTTCGAGATCATAAATTAGACAATCGAATGGAGTCCTTCTTCCTGGCAGAAACGATAAAATATCTCTACCTGCTCTTCGACCCGGACAACTTCATCCACAACGACGGCTCAGCGTTTGACCTAGTAGTGACCCCCTATGGGGAATGTGTGTTGGGCGCTGGTGGCTACGTGTTCAATACAGAAGCCCACCCCATCGACCCAGCAGCGCTGCACTGCTGCAAACGGGACGAAGAGGAGAAATGGGAGGTGGAGGACCTGGTCAGCGAATTCTTCTCTGTGGAGCCAAAGACTGGGAAAGTCAGAAAAGAGAAAGCTGATGACGCAACGCGACCAGATCCGTTTCCTACTAGAAGACACAACAGAACAAACGCCAAGCGAACGTCTCTCCTCCATTGTCCCAGCCAACCATTTAGCTCTAAACTGTCCGTTTTGGGACAGGTTTTTCTGGAGTAATCCTATAAACTGGATTTTTATTTTGTTTAACTCCTTAAAGGGGTACTCTGCTGCTAGACATCTTATCCCCTATCCAAAGGGTGCGGGATAAGATGTCTGATTGCGGGGGTCTTGCTGCCGGGGCCTCCCACGATCTCCCATAGTACACGGCGTTCTAAACAAACACCGGGTTCCTGCAGCAGTGGTCGTTACGTCACATCCCCTCCATTCATGTCTATGGGAGGGGGCGTGTCGGCTGACACGCCCCCTCCCATAGACATGATTGGAGGGGGGTTGCGTGACATCACGAGGGGCGTGGTCATGACGTCACGGCCTCCGGCGCTGAGCGATCTGAACAAAGTGTTCAGAGCGCTGGAGCACCAGAGTACCCCTTTAAAGGGGTACTCCGGTGGAATTTTTTTTTTTTTTTTTTTTTTTAAATCAACTGGTGCCAAAAAGTTTAACAGATTTGTAAATTACTTCTATTAAAAAAAATCTTAATCCTTCCAGTACTTATTAGCTGCTGAATACTAAAGAGGAAATTCTTTTCTTTTTTGAAACACAGAGCTCTCTGCTGACATCATGACCACAGTGCTCTCTGCTGACCTCTGCTGTCCATTTTAGGAACTGTCCAGAGCAGCATATGTTTGCTATGGGGATTTTTTTCCTACTCTGGACAGTTCTTAAAAGGGACAGAGATGTCAGCAGAGAGCACTGTGGTCATGATGTCAGCAGAGAGCTCTGTGTTTCAAAAGAGAAAATAATTTCCTCTGTAGTATTCAGCAGCTAATAAGTACTGGAAGGATTAAGATTTTTTTAATAGAAGTAATTTACAAATCTGTTTAACTTTCTGGCACCAGTTGATTTAAAAAAAAAAAAGTTTCCCACCGGAGTACCCCTTTAAGGACATTGGGCGTAAATGACCTGAGCGGGCTTCATACCCGGTGGGTCCTGGCAGCTTCTGCAGTCAGGACCCACGGCTTATGCATTGATCGGTTCGATGTCTGCCATAAACTCTTTAGACTTCGCAATCAAAATTTGTGGTGTCTTAAATGGAGTGGAAAATAAACTAATGGCGGTCATGATAACCGTGACAAAATTGCGAAGTCCCGATCAGCTGAGAGGACGAGTAGAGGTCTCTTACCTTCCTTCTGCTTTTCCAATCAGCGCTGCTTTACTGTTGGCAGCCTGTAGCAATGGATCACCGATAAGACTGATCAATGCGGTTTTATGGCGCAGCGTTGTTCAGTGTTTGCAATCGAAAGATTCCAATAGTCCTCTAAGGGGACAAAAAAATTGTGAATTAAATGTAAAAAAAATAAATAGTTAATAAATGTGAATAAGCCCCTTTATTAATAAAAGTTAATATCAAATTTTCCTAAATAAATTTTTTTTAATAATGTTAACAAAAATAAACCTATGTGGTATCGCCGCATGTGGAAATGTCAGAACTATAAAATATGATGTTAATGAAACCGCACAGTGAAAGGTGTATACATAAAAAAAAAAAATAATAATAATAATAATTTGAGAATTGCTGATTTTTCCTCATAAAACAATAAATAAAAAAACGATCAAAAAGTGCCATCAAAACAAAAATAGTACCAGAAAAAACTACTGATCATAGCACAAAAACGACCCTCATACAGCCCTGTATGACAAATGTTATGGGGGTCAGAAGATAATTTTCATACAAAAAAGTAAAAAAAAAAATTTTTTTGAAAATAGTAAAAAGAAAAAGTAACTGGGGTAAAGTTGTAAACATAATAAATGTCATTTTTACCAAAAAGTGCACTGCGTGGAAACAAAAGCCCCCAAAATTAAAAAATGGCTTGTTTTTTTTTTTCCACCAAATATATTTCCACGATTTTTATTTTTTTTCCACTGTAGATTTTGTAGTAAAATAAGTGATGTCATTACAAAGTACAATTGGTGACGCAAAGAACAAGCCTCATGGGTCTGTAGATGGGAAATTGAAAGCGTTATGGCTATTAAAAGTCGAGGTGGAAAAGAAAAATCGCTGCGTCCTCAAGGGGTTAAAGGGGTATTCCAGGAAAAAACTTTTTTTTTTATATAGATAGATAGATATCAACTGGCTCCAGAAAGTTAAACAGATTTGTAAATTACTTCTATTAAAAAATCGTAATCCTTTCAGTACTTATGAGCTGCTGAAGTTGAGTTATTTTCTGTCTAAGTGCTCTCTGATGACGCCTGTCTCGGGAACCGCCCAGTTTAGAAGAGGTTTGCTATGGGGATTTGCTTCTAAACTGGGCGTTTCCCGAGACAAGTGTCATCAGAGAGCACTTAGACAGAAAAGACCAACCTTAACTTCAGAAGCTCATAAGTACTGAAAGGATTAAGATTTTTTAATAGAAATAATTTACAAATCTGTTTAACTTTCTGGAGCCAGTTGAGATATATATATAGATAGATAGATAGATAGATAGATATACATATATATTCTATCTATCTAAGTTTTTTCCTGGATAACCCCTTTAAATTTGTTTGTAAATATGAATAGAGTTGTTTAGATTAAACAAATTTGAATAGCAGAATGAATATAGTTGGATAAATACATTGCCTTGTATTATTTGTCTTGCTCCAATATTTCAATACCGTATATACTCGAGTATAAGCCGACCCGAGTATAAGCCGAGACCCCTAATTTCAACCCAAAATCCCAGGAAAAGTTATTGACTCGAGTATAAGCCTAGGGTGGGAAATACCTCATCCCCCCCTGTCATCATCCAGACCCGTCATTAACATCCTCATCATCATCCCCTTGTCATCATCCCACACATCCCCCCTTCATCATCCCCTTATCATCCCACACATCCCCCCTTCATCATCCCCTTGTCATCATCCCACACATCCCCCCTTCATCATCCCCTTATCATCCCACACATCCCCCCTTCATCATCCCCTTATCATCCCACACCCCCCCCTTCATCATCCCCACCCCCCTTCATCATCCCCACACCCCCCCTTCATCATCCTCTTCTCATCATTCGCCCTTAGTGGTCTTCAACCTGCGGACCTCCAGAGGTTTCAAAACTACAACTCCCAGCAAGCCCGGGCAGCCATCGGCTGTCCGGGCTTGCTGGGAGTTGTAGTTTTGAAACCTCCGGAGGTCCGCAGGTTGAAGACCACTGCGGCCTTCAACATCATCCAGCCCCCCTCTCACCCCCTTTAGTTCTGAGTACTCACCTCCGCTCGGCGCTGGTCCGGTCCTGCAGGGCTGTCCGGAGAGGAGGTGGTCCGGTGAGGAGGTGGTCCGGGCTGCTATCTTCACCGGGGGCGCCTCTTCTCCGCGCTTCCGGCCCGGAATAGAGGCGTTGCCTTGACAATGACGCAGAAGTACGTTGGCAATGAACGCACCTCTGCGTCGTTGTCACGGCAACGTGACTATTCTGAGGCCGGGCCCGAAGCGCTTAGAAGAGGCCTCCCCGGTGAAGATAGCAGCCCGGAACCAGTATCCCACCGGACCACCTCCTCACCGGACAGTCCTGCAGGACCGGACCAGCGCCGAGCGGAGGCGAGTACTCAGAACTAAAGGGGGTGAGAGGGGGCTGGATGATGTTGAAGGCCGCAGTGGTCTTCAACCTGCGGACCTCCGGAGGTTTCAAAACTACAACTCCCAGCAAGCCCGGACAGCCGATGGCTGCCCGGGCTTGCTGGGAGTTGTAGTTTTGAAACCTCTGGAGGTCCGCAGGTTGAAGACCACTGCGGGTGGGGGAGTTCACTCGAGTATAAGCCGAGGGGGGGTGTTTTCAGCACGAAAAATCGTGCTGAAAAACTCGGCTTATACTCGAGTATATACGGTAATTAATTTTGGTGTTTATGTCTTTTGGGTGTTGAAATTCTTTATACTCGCCCTTCCCTATATTAAAGGGGTACTCCACTGGAACACTTATTATTATTATTATAATGTTTTTTTTGTTTTGTTTTTTAAATCAACTGGTGCCAGAAAGTTAATCATATTTGTAAATTACTTCTATTTAAAACAAATCTTAATCCTTCCAGTACTTATCAGCTGCTATTTGCTCCACAGGAAGTTCTTTTCTTTTTTTAATTTAATTTCTGTCTGACCACAGTGCTCTCTGCTGACACCTCTGTCCATTTTAGGAACTGTCCAGAGTAGGAGAAAATCCCCATAGCAAAAACTATCCTGCTCTGGACAGTTCCTGACATGGACAGAGGTGTCAGCAGAGAGCACTGTGGTCAGACAGAAAGGAAATTAAAAAAGAAAATAACTTCCTGTGGATCATAACAGCAGCTGATAAGTACTGGAAGGATTAAGATTTTTTAATAGAAGTAATTTACAAATCTGTTTAACTTTCTGGCACCAGTTGATTTAAAAGAAAATGTTTTCCAGTGGAGTACCCCTTTAAAAAAAAAAAAAAAAGCATTCCTAAAGGCAGAATTGAAGACATTCCTCAAAGGCAATGTATCACCTAGAGCAGTGTTCCCCAACCAGGGTGCCTCCAGGTGTTGCAAAACTACAACTCCCAGCATGCCTGGACAGCCAAAGGCTGTCCAGGCATGCTGGGAGTTGTAGTTTTGCAACATCTGGAGGCACCCTGGTTGGGAAACACTGACCTAGAGGTTGTTTTTTTATTTTTTTATTGGAATTTTATAATCTATTTAATCTTTTCTTTATTATTTTGGAGGTAGCCAGAATTGTGAACTGAAAATTTCAGGATTATTTAATAATATAAAGAGAAAAATGGAAACTTAGAGAATTCTTTAATTCATAAAAATTATATATTTTATATAAATATGTTTTGCATAAAAACGTGATTTATCCGATAGATCATGTTCTGATGACATCTTCCTTTTAAAGGGGCACTCTGCTGCTAGACATCTCATTCCCTATCCAAAGGACAGGGGATAAGATGCCTGATCGTGGGGGTCCCACTTCTGCCCCCACCCTCCGATCCCCCACAGCACTCGGCATTGTAAACAAACGCTGGGTTCCTGCGGCAGTGGTCGTGACATCACAGCAACGCCATTCAGGTCTACGGGAAGGGCCGTGTCAAGCCAGCTAAAGTGCGCAGCGTTCTTCACTCCCCAGCTAATGCAATGACAGTCCAATTCTATTGCCAGCCGGGGAGTGAAGTGCATGCTGTCACACACTTTACCTGGCTATAACTCAGGACTGAGACCCAGTGCGATCTAAATCTTTACACGTCAAAAGTTTTTACAAATGACTATGAATATATGAAAGAAAAAAAATTCCAACGGAGTGTACCCCTTTAACCCCTTAATGACCAAGATTTCTCCCGTTTTTGTACTTTTAGTTTTCTCCTCCTTAAAAATCCATATGATGGCTTTTTTTTTTTTTTTTTTTGCGCCACCAATTCTACTTTGTAATGACATCAGTCATTTTACCCGAAAATCTACGGCAAAACGGGAAAAAAAAAATCATTGTGCGACAAAATTGAAGAAAAAACACCATTTTGTAATTTTTGGGGGCTTCCGTTTCTATGCAGTGCATTTTTCGGTAAAAATGACACCTTATCTTTATTCTGTAGGTCCGTACGGTTAAAATTATCCCCTACTTATATAGGTTTGATTTTGTCGCACTTCTGAAAAAAATCATAACTACATGCAGGAAAATGTATACGTTTAAAATTGTCATCTTCTGACCCCTATAACTTTTTACAAATTTTCTGCGAATGGGGCGGTATGAGGGCTAATTTTTTTTCGCCGTGATCTGAAGGTTTTATTGGTACCATTTTTGTTTTGATCGGTCTGTTTGATCACTTTTATTTTTATTTTTTTTATTCAAATTTTTTTTATGGTACAAAAAGTGACCAAAAATGCGCTATTTTGGACTTTTGAATTTTTTTGCATGTACGCCATTGAATGTGCGGTTTAATTAACAATATATTTTCATAGTTAATACATTTCCACACACAGCGATACCACATGTTTGTTTTTTACTGTTTTTTTTTTTTATGGGAAAAGGGGGCGATTCTGACTTTTTAGGGAAGTGGTTAAATCACATTTATTAACGTTTTTTTATTTTCTTTACACGTTTTTGTTGCAATGTTATAGGGGGCAATAACATGCATTCCACTAATTGCAGGCACTGTTCAATGCATTGCCATAGCATTGCATTGCTCAGTGTTCTCTGCGCTTGATTGCTCAGGCCTGGATCTCTGGCTTGGCGCAATCAAACGCCGATCGGACAGAGTGGAGCCAACTGTCCTCTCAGCTGTTCGGGACACTGCAATTTCACCAAACGGCTCTACTGAGCTAACCGGCAGCATATTTTCCCATTTTAGACACCGCAATCAACTTTGATTGCGGCATCTAAAGGGTTAATATAAGAAATCAGCCCGATCAGCGATGTCCGGTATAAGCCCCGGGTAGAAGCGCGTCTGTGGTCGTTAAGGGGTTTATGGGCCGTACACTGTCTAAACTGGTACACCAGACTCCGTTCAGCCATGAAAGGGGTACTCCGGTGGAAAACTATTTTTTCTCAAATCAACTGGTCCCAGAAAGTAAATTACTTCTATTAAAAAAATCTTAATCCTTCCAGTACTTATCAGCTGCTGTATGCTCCACAGAAAGTTGTGTAGTTCATTTCTGTCTGACCACAGTGCTCTCTGCTGACACTAGAGATTCGATTCGTCACGAACTTCTCAGCTCGGCGGTTGCTGACTTTTCCTGCATAAATTAGTTCAGCTTTCCGGTGCTCCGGTGGGCTGGAAAAGGTGGATACAGTCCTAAGAAAGAGCCTCCTAGGACTGTATCCTCCTTTTCCAGCCCACGGGAGCACCTGAAAGCTTTACTAATTTATGCAGGAAAAGTCAGCAACCGCCGAGCCGAGAAGTTCGTGACGAATCGAATTTACTGTAAATTCGCTCATCTCTAGCTGACACCTCTGTCCATGTCAGGAACTGTCCAGAGCAGGAGAGGTTTGCTATGGGGATTTCTTCCTACTCTGGAACAGTTCCTGACACGGACAGAGGTGGCAGAAGAGAGCACTGTGGTAAGACTGGAAAGAACTACACAACTTCCTGTGGAGCATACAGCAGCTTATAAGTACTGGAAGGATTAAGATTTTTTTTTTTTTTTTTTTTTTTTTTTTTTACAGAATTAATTTACAAATCCGAAATAGAAAAAAAAAAATTCCCACAAGAGTATCCCTTTAAAGTCAGTGAAGATGTGTGGGGGGAGAGAAAAAGAGATGCCGGGGGCGCTCCCTGTAATAGTATGTTCACTGATGTGCACCCTCCACCACACCAATCAGTGATATACCGACTTTAGGAGGGCCGCACTGGAACTAGTGCAGTCCTTACGACGTGGATAATGACCTTTAGTATGAGCCGCAGCTCTCCCGCCGGCATCGGACTTCTATGTAAGAAGCCGATAGGAAATGCAGGGAAACCATGGAAAAAAAAGCCGGGCTAATGAAGTCGCTGCTCACATGTCGAATTGACGGAGAGACTCAGGCGGTACAGGATAACGATTTTTATTAATGATAGGACAATGCGTTTCGGCATCTGCTGATGCCTTCCTCAGGTCCACTTAACAGTTCCCAAACTTCATTGGTGTTCAGTGAGGGACAACTGGTTATCGATCCTGGTAGTGTCTGTACCGCTGCAGACTTGTCAAAGTTAAGTCAGTGGCCAAGCCAGCAACACATTGGGCTATACACCAGAACCCCTTTTTGGCAGGTTGCCAATATATAGTCTGATATATATGTTGTTATGGGGGTATTCTGGCAAAATAGGATATTTTTTATGTTGCTGGGCATGATGTAAAAATAATAAACATTGGATACTTACCTACCCTGCTCCCCGGCAGCTCCTGTTCCATGCACTTCCAGTCCTGTTGTTTGTTTCTAGTGCAGTGTTTCCCAACCAGGGTGCCTCCAGCTGCTGCAAAGCTACAACTCCCAGCGTGCCCGGACAGCCTTCGGCTGTCCGGGCATGCTGGGAGTTGTAGTTTTGCAGCAGCTGGAGGCACCCTGGTTGGGAAACACTGTTCTAGCGGGGGCCTGCCAGCTCAGCCAATCACTGGCCAAGACCCTACACCGGGAACAAAATGAGTGTCATAGAGACGGATTCATGAAATTGTCATTTTCATCCAAACACCCCCAACTCCCTCATCAAATTTTTTATTTTTTTTTTTGGGGGGGGAGGGGGGGGGCTGAACAAAAAAATGTTCTTTATTAAAAATACTTGGCGCTGCACCCGGCCTATCTTGTCTATGTAACCAAATCTCGTGTTCTGATCCGGACAGCACACGACTATCACGGCTTCTATTTTTCAGCTGCTCGTCTTCAGAAACCGATCCGGCCATCTGGTAAAAGTATTACTTAAATAGTGTGTGCCTAAAATTGCAGTACGGGTAGGGCCAGCTAAACTTGTCAGACAGGCTTCTCTACGGTTCAGGCTGTGACACATGGATGATCTGCTTATTAGATCATGCTGAAGACTTTTTAGTGGCAACACAACCAAAAATGAATCTGTTCAAGTACAGATTAGTTATATTGAAATGCAATGTCAGATCCCCTAAAAATTAAATAACTTTGTTTTCCATCTGGGGGCATCAACTCCCATCATGGTCAGAAACTCCAGCATATCCCAAGCATGTTTAATGCTGTTACAGTCTGGTGAGTTTGGAGGCCAAGGCTGTGTGGGGAATGAATTAATTGTTGTGTTCCTCTAACCACTCCCTAGAGCCCGATGACATGGACCACTGTCCTGTTAAAGGGGTTATCCAGGAAAAAAAAACTTATATATATATATATATATATATCACCTGGCTCCAGAAAGTTAAACAGATTTGTAAATTACTTCTATTAAAAAATCTTAATCCTTTCAGTACTTATGAGCTGTTGAAGTTGAGTTGTTCTTTTCTGTCTAAGTGCTCTCTGATGACACGTGTCTCGGGAACCGCCGTGTTTAGAAGCAAATCCCCATAGCAAATCTCTTCTACTCTGTGCAGTTCCCCAGACAAGCAGAGATGTCAGCAGAGAGCACTGTGGCCAGACAGAAAACAACAACTCAACTTCAGCAGCTGATAATTATTGAAAGGATTAAGATTTTTTAATTAAGTAGTTTACAAATCTGTTTAAGGCTAGGTTCACACTGTGGAATTTCTGGGCAGAATTTCTGCCGGAGATCAAGCCGGCGGCATTAGGACCGCACGGACTACATTGCTGTCCCCATAGATGGCAATGCATTTCTGAGCAGATCTCCCAAAAGATTTACCCAGAAATGCATTGCAGTCTGCTCGGTCCTGGTGCCGCCGGCTCGATTTTCGGCAGAAATTCTGCAGTGTGAACCCAGCCTAACTTTCTGGATCCAATTGATAGAAAAAAAAAAGTTTTTCCCCGGAATACCCCTTTAAAGAGGACCTGTGGCCAACCCCCCCAAAAAAATTTAGATTTCAATGTCAATAAATAGTGTGGGGTGTCCTGATTACTCACCTTTTTAGGGTAGGGTCACATGTAGCGCATATTTTACGCTGGGCATGTGCTGACGCCAGTCCCTAGAACAAGCTCCCTGCTGCAGCCGGTGGCTGCAGCAGGGAGCTCACATTACTGACTGGAGTCGGTCCATCCGTAGCATGTAATGCACTGCGAATGCGCTACGTGTGACCTTACCCATACAGTTTCTTGATACGTCCTTCTGTTCCTGAGATATGATTTTTTTTTTTTACATTTTTTTTTTTTTACATTTTATTATATCTCAGTTACAATAATTATAAATTCGCCATCAATATCGTCACATATAATAGAAAAAAAAAAACCCTTACAATTCTCAAATTTGGGTCCAGTGCCCTTTCTATTATATGTGAAGATATTGATGGGGAATTTATAATTATTGTGACTGAGATATAATAAAATGTTGAAAAAAAACAAAAAATATATTTAATTTTTTAATTTTTTTATTTCATGCCAATCTGACTGATTCCTAAATTCCTAAAACCTCACCTGCATTTTTTCATGCACCTTATATCGGTAATTCCTCTTCTTCCCTCCTCTTCTTCCCTCCTCTTCTTCCCTCCTCTTCTTCCTTTTACCAAAAATAAAATATTAAAAAAAGAACCAACTCTATTTTCTTCCTCTATCTAGAGATGAGCGAACTTCCAGTAAATTCGATTCGTCACGAACTTCTCGGCTCGGCAGTTGATGACTTATCCTGCATAAATTAGTTCAGCCTTCAGGTGCTCCCGTGGGCTGGAAAAGGTGGATACATTACTAGGAAAGAGTCTCCTAGGACTGTATCCACCTTTTCCAGCCCACGGGAGCACCTGAAAGCTGAACTAATTTATGCAGGAAAAGTCATCAACTGCCGAGCCGAGAAGTTTGTGACGAATTGAATTTACTGTAAGTTCGCTCATCTCTCTCTATCTCTATCCTCCCCTCATTCTCTCTCATCTTCCAATTTTCAGTTTGGGCCCTGCCACACAATTCACAATCACCTCCTTCCATTTTCACGACTATCCTCTTTCTCCTATTCCCAGCTGCTTATTGTTTTCCAATAAACCATCAATTATGTTTAATTTAGCTTAGCTTACTCCTCTTGCCAGAAAGACATGTTGCCTTTCCGCGCCACCATCCTTCCTGACTCTCATGATCAACTGATGATATCTTTATTACACATTAGAGATGAGCGAACTTCCAGTAATTCGATTCGTCACGAACTTCTTGGCTCAGCAGTTGATTACTTCAGCCTGCATACATTAGTTCAGCTTTCAGGTGCTCTGGTGGGCTGGAAAAGGTGGACACAGTCCTAGGAGATAGTCTCCAGGCACCGGAGCACCTGAAAGCTGAACTCATTTATGCAGGATAAGTCATCAACTGCTGAGCCGAGAAGTTCGTGACGAATCGAATTACTGTAAATTCGCTTATCTCTATTACACATCCTCCAGGATCGGCAAGCGCGAGGAGAAACTACTACTTATTCAACTCCTGTTATTCAACTTTCTCCATTTTCTAAAAGTCTGGAAGAGGCAAATCTTCATTCATTCATCCCTTCGTTAATATAGTGGAAGGGCCCACAATCCCACATCATCCAATCCAATGAGGGGAAAGAAAATAGAGAGAAGAGTGGAAAAAGAAGAAAAATAATAATAATAATTATACCTTCCCTCTCCTCCTCGCCCTTTAAAAATTCCCATTTTACAATTTCTACGTTCCACTATATTCTATCATTGGGGTTGTCTTTGGTCGGACAGAGCACCTCCCTACAAAACAGTAATCCCCTACCAACCCCTCCCTCTACCCTTCCCAAAATACCCCCCACTCCATAGCAGAAGGGGAAAAAAAAATGTTAATAATGGGAGTGATGGGCCAGATTATACGGTCAGGGGGTGTGGATGTTTTACATTGAGGGGCCTGTTAACTCACCTTCCTTTGTTCCCCCGTTCCGCCGATATCGGTTTCCTGTTCCTCCGGAGCTGCTCTGCTTCCTGGGCTCGGATCGTCACACTGCAGTCAGCGCATCACCGGCCGCAGCGATGTCCCGCCCGTCATGTAAGGTGCCCGGGCAGCAGTGAGAAGGCGGGGCCCAGGCTCCTTACATTATAGCAGCCCCCTGTATGTAAACCCCTGTATAAGCTATGTAGGTAGACCACCGTATTTAGTTAGAAAATAACTCCCTCCCCCTTCTTCTGATGTTAAAGAATAAGAACTAGATAAATCATGGCACAACAGAGACATAAAAAAAAACTGGACGGACCTCCAAAATAAATAAAAAGATGAGGTAAACTGGTCAGGGAGGCTTCCGAGCAGCCTACTGCAACGTGACAAGAACTGCAGAAATTTCTGGCAAGTACTGGCTGTGTGCTACATGTGACAACAATCTCTTGTATTCTTCATTTGAATGAGCTATGGGGTAGGATGGTAAGACGGAAACTTTTTTTGTTTACAAAATAAAACATCCAAGCTCAGGGGGAGATTTATCAAAACCTGTGCAAAGGAAAAATTGCCCATAGCAACCAATCAGATCGCTTCTTTCATTTTTAACAAGGCCTCTGCAAAATGAAAGAAGCGATCTGATTGGTTGCTATGGGCAACTGGGCAACTTTTCCTTTACACAGGTTTGATAAATCTCCCCCATGGTCTCCCAAAAGCACGTGAGAAAGTGTGTCATGGTCTGATAGAACCAGAGTTAAACTTTTTGGCCATAATTCCAAAAGGTATGTTTGGCTCGAAAATAACACTTCACATCACCCAAAGACCACCATACCCACAGTGAAGCATGGTGGGGGCAGCCTCATGCTTTATGGCTGTTATTTTTTAGCTAGAACCGGCCCCTTAGTAAGGCTGTGATACGAGCGCAGGAGTTTCATTCCCGATCGCACTGATGTCTGCCATTAACCCCTCAGGTGCTGTGATCAATACAGATCACGGCATCTGCGGCAGTGCGGCACTTATAATAGCTGATCTGATCGCCAAGATGGCCGACGAAGGTGCCCTCACCTGCCTCTGTCTGTCTCCCGGGGTCTTCTGCAGACCAGAGCAGAAGATCGCCGATAATACTGATCAGTGCTATGCCCTATGCATAGCACTGAACAGTATTAGCAATCTTATGATTGCTATAAACAGTCCCCCATGGGGACAAAATATAGTGTAAAATAAATGTAAAAAAGAATGTGAAAAATCCCCTCCCCAATAAAGTTTTAAATCATCCTTTTTCCCCATATTAATACATAAAAGCGTAAAAAAAATTATAAATAATAAACGTATTTGGTATTGTTGCATGCGTAAATGTCCGAACTATAAAAATATAATATTAATGATCCCCTACAACGAACGGCGTAAGCGTAAAAAAAAAGTCCAAAAAACTGCAATTTTTTTTAATAAAAAGCGATCAAAAAGTCATATTAACGCAAATCTGGTACCAAAACAAACTACAGATCATGGCGCAAAAAATGAGCCCTCACATATCCCTGAATACGCCAAAATAATAAAGTTAAAGGTGGTCACAGTAGGGCAATTTAAAACATAGATTTTTTAAAAGCAGTACAATAATAGAAATGTATAACCATGGGTATCATTTTAATCCTATTGACCCAGAGAATAAAGAAAACATGTATTTTTACCGTAAAGTGTACAGCGCGAAAACAAAAAACCCCAAATTTACTAAATTATGATTTTCATTTACATTTCTTTACACAAAAAAAATATTTTTGGGGGGTTTACCGTACATTTTAGGGTAAAATGAGTGATGTCATTACAAAGTACAACTGGTCACGCCAAAAAACAAGCCCTCATATGGGTCTGGGAATGGAAATATAAAAGAGTTATGAATTTTAGAAGGCGAGGATGAAAAAACTAAAACGCAAAAATAAAATTGGCTGTGTCTTTAAAGGGGTACTCCGCACCCCTAGACATCTTATCCCCTATCCAAAGGATAGGGGATAAAATGTCAGATCGCGGGGGTCCCGCTGCAGGGGACCCCTGGTATCTCGGCTGCAGCACCCACCTGTACGGCTTCCACCTTACACCGGCAACGCTGGAGGCTTCGGATCCCGACCACAATGGCGGAAGAGCGTGACGTCACGACTCCGCCCTGTGTGATGTCACGCCCCGCCCTCTCCATGCAAGTCTATGGGAGGTGTGCATCCTGAAAGAGAAAGGGGGACTGTATAGGGAAACCATAAGTAATGTAGGTACTTGTCCCTACATTACTTACGGTTTCCCTATGTCCAGGACGGGTACAATGCACAACCTGCTGTAGTGCAGAGAGCTGGAAATTTTCAGCTAGGTGCCGACGTCACGCCACGCCCCCTCCATTCATGTCTATTGGAGGGGGCGTGACGCCGTCACGCCCCCTCCCATAGACATGAATGGAGGGGGCGTGGCTTGACATCACATCCCCAGTTCCGGAAACCCGGAGGTTTCCAAAACTGGAGACGCAGCCCCCGCATAGAACACGGGTGCTGCAGGGAGATCGCGGGGGGTCCCAGCGATGGGCTCCCCACGATCAGACATCTTATCCCCTATCCTTTGGATAGGGGATAAAATATTTTTGCCCGAAATGCCCCTTTAAGTGCACAGCTGCGCCTGCCTCCATGACGCGCATCTCGGGGCGGGCATGCGCTGAACCGGCTTCCCGGCTGTGCTCATGTCAGATAGAAGCAACTGATTATTCATGGCAGTGATTATATCTAAATTCTGGTTTATAGCAAACTGGTATAGTAGGCATATATTAATTGTTAGAATTGTGAAATAACTGGCATATGAGTATACAGATGTCAATTAATAGATGAAACGTGGGCAATTATCATTATGTGGTGTATATTTAAATCCCCAGGTATGTCCAGAAAACAGTACTACAAAGCCAGGATTTTCCAGGTACTTGCAGTACAATTAACAACATATGGGGGTAGGGTTGGGGGTATTTGCATCTAAAAAGGGGCAATTTCAAATCTGTATGTAGAATAGGGATACTGAGTTATAGAGTTAGGTCCCAGGGTACATCGGAGAGTTAACAGAATGGGAATAACAGTTATTATGGTAGTCAAAAGACCACCAAGTATCGATGTGCTCCAGGACTCTTTTCCTCAATTCCCTAATTGTTTTCCCTACATACCTAAGGGGACAAGAACAAAAAGCAACATATATAACTTTCGATGAACAGTTAATGAAGTTTCTAATTGGAATCGACTGTTGTTGATATGGAACCGTGTCACTTTTTAAAATGTATTGTCAAGCCCGACAATGACCACACTTAAAGCATCCAGATGTAGTATTCAATCTGTCCAACCAGGTTTGTGCTGAACTAGTATCTGGTTGGAGATGGCACCGGACAAACAGGTCCCCAATGCTCCGCCCCATCTGTATGTTATTTGGGGGGGTGAGGCCAATTATTTCCTGGAGGTTCGGGTCTATTCTTAGGATGTCCCAATGCTGGGTGATAATTTCCCAAATTTTAGGGGACATCCTATCAAAAGTTCCAATAAAACGTGCCACTTGGGAATTAGAAGTTGTTGGTTTCGGAACAAGTAAATCGTTTCTCGATGTAGTGGATGCATTATGGTATGCCTGTGATAGTACAAAATACGGCTAACCCCTATTTCTGAATCTCTGTCTCATGATTCTCGCCTCCCTCCTAAAGTCCTCTGGCAACGAACAGTTCCTCCTGAGGCAGAAATATTGCCCCTTTGGGATCCCCCTTTTTAGGGGACCCGGGTGGCAACTCTGCCACCTCAGAAGGCTGTTCGTTGCAGGTTTTTTTTTTACAAAAGATTGTGCTCTGTAAGTTATTATCTGTATCCTTATACATTTTGACATCCAGAAAATTGAGTTCACTCTCATGAGTTTCAAATGTAAAAAAAGAGTCCTAATTCATTAATAATAATGGAGTTGACAAGCTTTTCAAATTCCCCTCTGGTCACGCTCCACACAACAAACACGTCATCTATAAAGCGTAACCAGATGAGTGCCTGCTCAGAATTTTTTTTTCTTTTGTCACAAAACAGGTGTGTTGCCTCCCACCAGCCCAGGGTAAGTGTTTGCGTAAGTGGGGGCACATGGGGACCCCATGGCGGTCCCCCTGTGCTGGTGGAAGACGTGACCGTTAAAAAAAAAACTCATTTTTGGTCAGGACAAAATTAAGTAACTGTAATATTAGTGTATTATGTTCCTGAAAGCAAATCCCTCTTGTTCTAAGATAATACTCTACTACCTGAAGGCCAACTGAGTGGCGAATTGATGAATACAAGGCCTCCACATGAAGACTTGCGAGAATGGTGCCTTCTTTCATGTAGAACCCCTCAATCCGTTGGAGTAAGTCCATTGTATCTTGCAAGTGGGATGGGAGGGTAAACCCAAATAGTGTAAGGATTTTGTCTATATATTTATATATTTATATATATATATATATATATATATATACCCACATTTTGTGCTATGCCTCCTATGCCAGAAAAGATAGGTCGGCCTTTCAAGGGCACCAGGCCCTTGTGTATCTTCGTATGTTTTGTATCGGGGGCGTGGCTTGCCGCTGCCGAAGATGGCTGCCTAACTTCGGAGCTCCGCGCCTCGTGGCCATTAAATCTGTTATATCAGCACCTCTCTGCCCCATGCCGAGGGGAACCAGGCACCGCAAGAAGGTCCTGTTACCCGGTCTGGCCCAGCAATCAGCTTCTGGGGGGATCGTGCGCTACCTCCGCACTCCCTCCTCATCGGCCCCGGCCTCCCCGCCTACCTCTCCGGCATGTATACGCAGCCTGTGGTCGTGCTCGGTGGAACCTGCGGCTGCTGCGCACCGCCCGCTGCACCCCAACGACTCTCCTGGACCCCGGGGGTCTCCAGCATACCCCGGCCAGCTTCATATCTTGTGCCCGGGTCCCGGGCCGAAGTCTAGGGTGGAGGAGCTCCTGCCGCCGGCCTCCTCCTCGGCCGCTCGGCTCTCAGAAGGGTTGCCGGAGCAACCGCTGCAGGCCCCGGCTTCTTGTCCCCCTGCTGCCTGGGCTGCCTCTGTAGTTGGAGAAGCATCTGGACGGACCTCAGAGGTGGCTCCTACAGGATCCACGTCAGTTCCTGCCCAGCATCCCGCTCCTGTTACTGGGGGTGTCCACGCCCTTGGGGTCCCTCCTGCTTGTCCCCTGGGCCCAACATCGCACGGACGCTCTCCTGAGGCCATTCTTAAAGGGCCAGTAGCCCCTGCTATTACCTCCCCTGCAGGGGGAGAGGACTCACCTGGTGCTCCTTGGGCTCTGCCGGGGAACTCTCCTAAGCCACAGCGAAGCATGTCAACACGGGGGTGTAGTGGGGGATCCCCTGGAGTCCTACCCCAGTCGGGCCCCTCTCCTGAAGCTGAGTCCCCTGGCAGCCTCGGTGTGCCTGCCATTCTTGTTGAGAGGGATGGTAGCCCTGATGTTGCCTTGACCTGTTCTGGGGAGCCCGCCTCTACACCGCTTCCCATGGACTTCAGCCAATTACTCTCTCATTTCCCCTCTAGAGATGATTTTAGAACCCTCATTACAGAAGTTAAGGAAGCTTGTAGAGCTGAGATCTCAGCGATGCGTCAGGATCTCCAGCATCTCTCCAACAGAGTTGATGACTTGGAGGGGGCTCATGATTCTACCCGGTCCTACATTGCTGAGTTGCAGGGTACCCTTACTGCTCAAACCGACTTCCTCAATGACCTTCACTCTCATGTTGAGGACTTGGACAATAGGGGTAGACGGAACAACATCCGAGTGCGTGGCCTCCCGGAGGCGACTCAGGCAGAGGACTTACATGTTACCTTGGAGGCAATTTTCAACATGATGCTGGGTGAACCCCCGTCCCACAAAATCAAGCTGGATCCTGCTCATTGTGCCCTCCGCCCTTGCTCCTCCAATGGTCCACCCGGGGATGTCATTTGCTGTGTTGCGGACTTTCAGCTGAAGGAGCGCATTATGGCAAAGTCGCGCTCCCTCAGAACCTTTGATTTTGATGGAGCCCCCATACAGCTATACCAAGACCTCTCATGGATTACTCTTCGCAAGAGAAAGATGCTGCAGCCTCTCCTGTCATCTCTGAGATCTGCTCAAATTCCCTACTGATGGTCCTTTCCATTTGCCCTCCAGGCCAGACAGGATGGACGCTCTGCTGTCTTACGATCCTTTGCTGACTTGCCGGAATTCTGCGCTGCCCTGGATCTCCCTACTCCTCATCTAACTGATTGGGGCCTGGTCCCTCCCCCTCCAGCTCTTCCTCCGGTGTGGCAGCCTGTGCTGTGGAAACGCCATAAAGCTGGTTGTGCTGCATCCGCCGCTGGTTCCCCAAGAGTTGGTCCTGAGCCGCCTTGAGTCCTGCTTGGGTATTGATGCTGGTTTTCGGGACTTTGGCGTTACTTTCCCTTTGCATTGTTTTTACCCATGTGTTACATGCATTCTAGTTTTTTTTTGAGGTGCATGAAGAGGGCTCACACATTTATTGTTTCCATGGCCTCTGGGCGGGACTCTGACCCTCATGGGCGGTCTCTTTTTGGAGCATTCTTCCACTTTCCCCTCTGAGGCCATGGCACATAGTGAGCTACTGTTGTTGCCTGTTGTTTTATTGTGTAGTATTATCACTTTGGTCTCTTCACTGGCCAGTGTACCAGTGGTTCATTTAAGGTTCCCTTTGTTGTGTTCCCTTCCCCGTTTGTTCCCGTCCGTCTTCCTTTTTTGTCCTCTTTTCTTCCTTTTCCCTCGAGATGTGGTCTTTCTTTCTGGGTTTTTTTTCTCCTAGGCTGCCCAGTTTGTCAGTGCGGACACTCCTCTTTGTTGGGTCCCCCCTGAAATCCCCCACGCTACTGAGTGAGTACTTTACACAGCACATGACTTCCTCTTTACTATACCCTCATGGCTAAGTGTGTCTCCTTGAATGTGAAGGGCCTTAATACCCCGACTAAGCGGCGTTTACTGCAGCGGGAGCTAGTGGCCCTTAAGGCTGACATAGTATACCTTCAGGAGACGCACTTTGACAAGACGGGATCTTTCCACTTTTTACAGCATCTCTACCCACAGGCCTACATAGCCTCAACTAATAGGAAGGTACCGGGAGTGGCGATCCTGGTGTCTAGATCGTGTCCCCTGCAAGTCTCCTCCTCTTATGCTGACCCTTCAGGCAGGTTCCTCATATTGCAGGGCTCCTTCGGGGATAAACAGTTGCTCCTATGTAATGTGTATGCTCCTATTACTTCCCAGATCCCCTTCCTGCGGCGGGTTTTGAGGTCCTTGCCGCCCACTGCGCAGCTGCGCTTATCTACGCATTTTCGTCGACTGATCTGCTCGGCTGCACTTTTTGACTTGTGGCGCATTGACCACCCCACGGACCGCTCTTTTTCTTCCCACCCCTACAAGCTTTACACCCGCATTGACTATTTTTTCGGGAACCTCCCTATGGTACGCATGCTCTCCTCTGCTTCTTTCGCACCTATCTCCTAGTCTGATCATAGTCCTGTCCTAGTCACTTTCTCTCCATTCTCCTCTTTTCTCTGTCAAGGTCATTGGCGTCTTAATGATTCTTTGCTTAAATCCCCTCCTTCCCGGGACTCGATCCTTCAGAGCATCATTGAATATTTTGCCACCAATGATGGTTCTGTCTCCTCACAGGCCATATTGTGGGAGGCTCATAAGGCCGCGGTTAGAGGTCATTGCATAGCGCTGGGTTCCAAGCGGAAACGTGATGCTCCCGGGAACTAATTTCCGACCTCAATGCTCGTCTCCTCCTAGCTCCTTCCCTCCCTGTCCTGAGGCGTCTCAGTTGAGTGACTTGGCTCTTCCCAATGTGGAGCGTCAATTGCTCTATGCCAAACAGCGCTTTTATGAGAAGGGTAACAAGGCACACACGATGCTGGCCCGGCGCCTCCGGGACAGGGTGGTCTCTCAGACTCCCTCAGCTCTTAAGGACCCCGAGGGGACTCTTCACTACCATCCAGAATCCATCTCCCGCCTTTTTCAAGACTACTATAGTAAGTTGTACTCCCTTCCCTCTCAACTCCCCTCCGATCCTGAAGAGCGTGCAGCGGCCCTTCACTCTTTCCTCTCTAGGTGTAGCCTTCCGGCTCTCTCGGCAATAGACCGGGATGCCCTGAATGCTCCCGTCACTCTGGAGGAACTTTCGGCTGTCCTTAAGACTCTTCCGGTGGGGCGCTCTCCGGGAACTGATGGCTTCACTTACCTATACTATAAAACTTTCTCTTCTGTTCTTCTTCCCAAGCTTGTGCTATTGTTTAATTCTTTCCTGGGAGGGGAGAGTATCCCGCAGTCTTTTTTGCATACCCTAATTACGCTGATCCCTAAACCTGGGAAGGATCCCCACGATTGTTCCAGTTACAGGCCTATAGCCCTCCTTAATTCAGATTTTAAACTGTTTTCTAAAGTGCTGGCGTCTCGCCTGTGTACTTTTTTGCCTACCTTATACATAAGGATCAAGTAGGTTTTATCCCGGGCCGTCAGGGGGGTGATAATACAAGGAGGGTTGTTGACTTGATAGATGTGGTCAATCGGGGATCTGGACGAGCTCTGCTGTTAAGTCTTGATGCCGAAAAGACCTTTGATAGGCTGGGCTGGCCATTTATGTTTGCCACCCTGCAGAAATTTGGGATCTCTGGTAGCTTTCTTACAGCACTGCGGGGCCTCTACTCTCTCCCGACTGCTTCTCTTAAACTTCCCTATGGCTCTTCTTTGACTTTCCCCCTTTATAATGGCACTAGGCAGGGTTGTCCCTTGTCCCCCCTGATCTTCGCATTATGTATTAAACCGCTTGCAGCTTTGATCCTGGGAGACCCGGATGTCTCTGGGGTGTCTCTTCATGGTAGGGACTTCAAGATCTGTCTTTTCGCTGATGACGTCTTACTCACTCTTACTAAGCCCCTACTGTCCCTATAAACTTTTGCATGCCTATGGTGTGGTCTCTGGCTATAAAGTCAATCTCTCCAAGTCAGGGGCTATGCCCCTCAACCTTCCTCCCTCTGTGGTCTCTCTCCTGAAAGCCAACTACTCTTTCCGCTGGTCTCCCTCTGCTATTACTTACTTGGGAGTCTCTCTCTCCCCTTCATACTCCACCTTGTACTCAGCTAACTTTGCTTCCGTTCTGCGTGAGCTGCGTGCCTTAATGGAGAAATGACGCTCCCAATACATTTCCTAAACCATTCTTCCTAAACTGTTATACTTTTTTGAGACTCTGCCAGTGCGGGTCCCCCTGGCAGTCTTGCGCTCCCTTCAATCGGCTATTTTCTGGTTTATTTGGGATGCTAAGCGACATTGGTTGTCTATGTCGGTCATGCTGGCGAGTAGGGCTCTGGGGGGGCTGGGGGTCCCGGACGTAACCAAGTACTATTGGGCGGCCCACTTACGACACTTAGTGGTCTGGTCGACGTATCACGCCTACAGTAAATGGATGGAACTAGAGAAATTATGGTTAGCACCGCACCATCCTAATTCCCTCTTATGGACATACCCTCTTCCTTCTCCCCCTTGCCTTCTTCTCGGTTTGATGTCTCTTTCCCGCTATGTGAGGACTTATTCCTCTAGACGCTTCGGGCTCCTCTCCTCCTCCTTCCCTTTACAATCATTCCTTTATCGCCCAGACTTCCCCCCTGGAGTGACCTCCACTATGGTTAGAAAGTGGGGCTAATGTGGTGGATCCTCAAATCCGATCCCTCCTGCCTTTTGATCAATTGGTCTCCCGCTGGAGCCTCCCTTCCTCTGAGCTGACCCGCTATACGCAGCTTCGTCATTACCTGTCCTCGACTCAGGGATCTCTGACTGTATCTCTGCCCATGGGCTTCGAGAGGCTGTGTAGGAGCGGGCCGCAGACGAGGGGCCTGCTTTCCAGTATCTATTCCCTCTTAATTTCTCCTCTGGGTGGTGCAGCCCCGGCCCACCGCTACATGGATTGCTGGGAGTCGGCCCTTGGTACTACTATTACTATTCCTCAGTGGAGGGTGATCTGGGAAAGGGCTTCTAGGGCCTCCATTTGTACGGCCTATAAAGAAACGCAATTTAAGATGTTGATGGGGTGGTATCACACTCCGGTCCTTCTGAATAAACTGAATCACGATGTCCCTCCCCAGTACTGGAGGTGTGGGGTGGGCTTGGGCGACACCTTCCATATATTCTGGTCCTGTCCACTCATAGCACCATTTTGGGTTGGGGTTCAGAGGCTAGTTATGGGGGTATTGGGGATGACTGTTCCATTGGACCCCTTGATTTTCCTTTTACACTTATCCACTACTCTTTTGACTAAAAAAACATTCAAACTGTTCTTACATATTGTCCTGGCTGCCAAGACACTGATTGCAAAGTATTGGAAATATACCTTACCACCATCCGAGGATTATCTCTTAACTAGGATTCGAAAGATTCGCTCTCTCGAATCACTCACGGCCTCCTTAAACAATACTATTCCGTTGTTTCTTTCTGTCTGGGACCCGTGGGATAGATTCACTGATAGGCAACCTCCTTAATCTCTAACCTCTCTCCTGGGTTTGTTCTCTTTTCTACTCTCTCTCTCTCGTTTCTGTTCATTGTTTTTTTCGTTTTTTTTTTCGTATTTTGTGTTGTCCCCCCCCCCCTTTTTTTGTGGTCTGTAGGTGTTGTGTTCTCCATTCCATCTGATCCCTCCCTCCCCCTCCCCTATTTTTTCCTTGTTGTTCTTTGATAGTATTGGGTTAGCTGGATTTGTTACTGACTTAGCGTTATTTATGTTCTCTGTACACATTTTGTTCCACCTTGATGCTCGTATTTTATGCCATACCTTATGCTGTGTTTTATGCCATGGGGACTTGTTCTCCCTTGACTTTGTCTATGTATGTTCTTTATTTCAAAAAATTAATAAAAATTACAGTTTATAAAAAAAAGAAATGTGAGGTTATCTTTGTGATCGGAATGGGAGTTAGGGAGTGATTAAAGGTCCCTAAGTACAAGCTCTGAAAACACGTCTACGCAGGATCTGTCCCCTATGGGTGGAAAGTTTTAGGTCGGTGGATGGACCCTGACCTGCAGGACGTTCATTTTCATCCAGTAATGTTAGGGTGGGTTCACACTACGTTTTGTCCCATACGGGAGCGCATACGGCAGGGGGGAGCTAAAAGCTTGCGCTCCCGTATGTCACTGTATGCGCTCCCGTATGTCATTCATTTCAATGAGCCGACCGGAGTGAAACGTTCGGTCCGGTCGGCTCATTTTTGCGCCGTATGCGCTTTTACAACCGGACCTAAAACCGTGGTTGACCACAGTTTTAGGTCCGGTTGTAAAAGCGCATACGGCGCAAAAATGAGCCGACCGGACAGAACGTTTCACTCCGGTCGGCTCATTGAAATGAATGACATACGGGAGCGCATACGGTGACATACGGGAGCGTAGAGCTTTTAGCTCCCCCCTGCCGTATGCGCTCCCGTATGGGACAAAACGTAGTGTGAACCCAGCCTACTTAGTCTCTGGTGACAAGAAATTCCTCTGCAGAGGGGCCCAAATTATGACCCTCTCATCTATTACGTAGTTTGAAGAACTTGTGTCACCTGAGCTTTCGGGCAAATAGAATTATATCTTTTGTCCATTCGAAATGATCATGGTTAACAGTAGGGACAAAAGACAAACCCTTTAGGACAAGGTAACCTTGTTGGAGGTACTGAACCCCACCAGTTTCATGTGCACATTCACCGAACCCTTCTTAATTGGAAAAATAAAATATGATTTTTTCAAATGTAAAACATAGGAGGTATATATTTAAGTATATATTTATACATAGGTGCGCAAAATGAACAAAACCATTAAAAGAACAAAATCATTAAGAACAAAGAACAATCTACTGAGTAGATAAAGGCAGTGGTGATTCAGGTAAGTAACAAGGGCTGGAGGCAGGGATAGCTAGGTAGGGATAAGGTAAAAAAAGATTATAGGCACAGATAAACAAATATTGAATACAGGCCGTGGTGATTCAGTGTAAGGATAGGGTTAACTATGAAGTAGACACAGTTAGCCAGGCATTGAGTGAAGGCAGTGGTGGTTCAGTAAGCCTACCTGTTCCCGCAGTGTCCGTGCGTCCAGACTGTCTGCTTGTCAGAGGGACTGTCTGGCCGCGCCAGAAGTGGTGCGTTCCAGCGTGGGACGCATGCAGGCGATCGCGTAGGAGCGGTGCCACAAATGATAGGAGGCTTCCTTTACAGTAGGGTAAAACAGTACTCTGGGATCTGTTAGGTGGGACATGATCACCTGCAGACAATGATGGACAAGCGTGTCATCACGAATCATATGAGTTGGGTGTGTGTCTTGACCTCCGCCGAACCCGCCAGAATAACTCACTGAACCCCTGGGGTCCGATCGAACCCAGGTTAAGAACCACAGCTTTATAAGAACCGATTTCATTTTAATCCAAAGGATAGGGGATAAGATGTTAGATTGCGGAAAGGCATCGCGTGAATGGATGGGGCGTGGTGACCGGCATCGGCAGTCATCGGGCACGGAGTGGAGTTTGCTCTGTGCACCAAATGACAAGGGCGTCGCAGCGGAGATCACGGGGGTTCCCAGCAGCGGGACCCCCGCCATCTAACATATTATCCCCTATCCTATCCCTATCCAACAAAAAATTTTTTTTCTTCCCCCCTCAAAGATCTCAATTTGTTTTAAATTGTTCATGTTTTAGGTCACATTGAGGGTCTGTTCACCGATACAGTATCCTGCGCATATTCGATGCTCAGCATTTGAAGCTGCGTTCACTCATTTAGTTCATATTGAAATCTGCAGCATAAAATCATGTGCAGGAAAATGTACGTAAAAATACACCCTAAGGGTCTATTCACACGTACAGTATTCTGCGCAGATTTCAATGTAAACTAAATGACTGAACACAGCTTCAAATCCTGTGCATCAAATCTGTGCAGGATACTGTACGTGTAAATCGGGGCTAAAGGTGGAAACATTTCTGACATGATTTCCCCCATATTATGTAGGTGGTAGATAGTCCCCCATATTAGGTCGGTGGTAAATAGTCCCCTTTATTAGGTAGGTGGTAGATAGTCTCCAATATTAGGTAAGTAGTAGATATCCCCCATATTAGGTAGGTAGTAGACTGTCCCCCATATTAGGTAGGTAGTAGACAGTCCCCCATATTAGGTAGGTATTAGATATCCCCCATATTAGGTAGGTAGTAGACAGTCCCCCATATTAGGTAGGTAGTAGACAGTCCCCCATATTGGGTAGGTAGTAGACAGTCCCCCATATTGGGTAGTTAGTAGACACTCCCCCATATTGGGTAGGTAGTTGACACTCCCCTTTATTAGGTAGGTAGTAGATAGTCTCCAATTTTAGGTAAGTAGTAGATATCCCCCATATTAGGTAGGTAGTAGACAGTCCCCCCATATTAGGTAGGTAGTAGATAGTTCCCTATATTAGGTAGGTAGTAGATATCCCCCATATTGGGTAGGTAGTAGACAGTCCCCCATATTGGGTAGGTAGTAGACAGTCCCCCATATTGGGTAGGTAGTAGACACTCCCCCATATTGGGTAGGTAGTAGACACTCCCCTTTATTAGGTAGGTAGTAGATTAGATATCCCCATATTAGGTAGGTAGTAGACAGTCCCCCATATTGGGTAGGTAGTAGACACTCCCCCATATTGGGTAGGTAGTAGACACTCCCCCATATTGGGTAGGTAGTAGACACTCCCCTTTATTAGGTAGGTAGTAGATTAGATATCCCCATATTAGGTAGGTAGTAGACAGTCCCCCATATTAGGTAGGTAGTAGATATCCCCCATATTAGTTAGGTAGTAGACAGTCCCCCATATTGGGTAGGTAGTAGACAGTTCCCCATATTGGGTAGGTAGTAGACAGTCCCCCATATTGGGTAGGTAGTAGACACTCCCCTTTATTAGGTAGGTAGTAGACATTACCCCCATATTAGGTAGGTAGTAGATGGTCTCACCCCCAAAGCTGTGCTGTGATTGGTTGCTATAGGCTGTGCCAGTGCTTCCCAATCAGGGTGCCTCCAGCTGTTGCAAAACTACAACTTCCAGCATGCCTGGACAGCCGTTGGCTGTCCGGGCATGCTGTAAGTTGTAGTTTTGCAACAGCTGGAGGCACCCTGGTTGGGAAACACTGGACTGTGCTGTGAATAGTTGCTATAAGCTGTGATTGTTATAGGCTGTGTTGTGATTGGTTGCTATGGACTGGGCCGTGAACGGTTGCTAATGGCTACTAAGTGGGTTTTGCTTTACTTTTCAGACATTTACTGCTGATGTTATTTCAACTACAGGATTCTACTTCTGCACTGTCCTCACACACACATATATAAACATTTATGTATATATATGCTCCGAATATATATATATATATATATATATATATGCTACGATAATATATATATATATATATATATATATTAATGTATCTATGTATATGAATGTATGCTACGATAATATATATACATATATATATATATATATATATGTGTGTGTGCTGTGCATTTATATTGATTTATATTGATGTAGATAGATATATTGAGTTAATATGTAGGCACGCACGTTACGTTGGACTTCAATACCCAGCATACCCTGCAAATAACTTCCGGTGTGTCGTGTCAGCGCGTCCAGTCACATCCAGGAATGCATTACCCAACATGCTTCGCGCTGGATGTCGTTGAGCTGGACGGTAGGGGGCGCTGTATCCGGTTTATCCACACTTCCCGTTGTTCGCTGGTGGACGGATACATGGCCGCTGCTGGGGCTGCGTTTCCTCGGCTGGGCCCGGGCAACTGCCGGGTGGAGAATATCCTACACCGGGTCCGGCGGGGGCAGCTGACCGGGTGTGGCCTCACCCGCGGATCTCAGGTGAGCGGCTCCCGGAGGTCTCACCTGTGTGCGGGGCGGGGCGGGCCCGGGTGACGGCGACACTGATGCGTCTTAGGTGTTTGGATCTGGTGCGGTTCTTGTGTGTACAGTGACCACCTGTGTGCGCTCACCTCCCTCCTCTGTATAGCGCCCCCCTCTACAGCTGTCTCCTCTGTATAGCGCCCCCCTCTACATCTGTCTCCTCTGTATAGCGCCCCCCTCTACATCTGTCTCCTCTGTATAGCGCCCCCCTCTACATCTGTCTCCTCTGTATAGCGCCCCCCTCTACATCTGTCTCCTCTGTATAGCGCCCCCCCTCTACAGCTGTCTCCTCTGTATAGCGCCCCCCTCTACAGCTGTCTCCTCTGTATAGCGCCCCCCTCTACAGCTGTCTCCTCTGTATAGCGCCCCCTCTACAGCTGTCTCCTCTGTATAGCGCCCCCCCTCTACAGCTGTCTCCTCTGTATAGTGCCCCCTCTACAGCTGTCTCCTCTGTATAGCGCCCCCCTCTACAGCTGTCTCCTCTGTATAGCGCCCCCTCTACAGCTGTCTCCTCTGTATAGCGCCCCCCCTCTACAGCTGTCTCCTCTGTATAGTGCCCCCCTCTACATCTGTCTCCTCTGTATAGCGCCCCCCCTCTACAGCTGTCTCCTCTGTATAGCGCCCCCCTCTACATCTGTCTCCTCTGTATAGTGCCCCCCCTCTACAGCTGTCTCCTCTGTATAGCGCCCCCCTCTACAGCTGTCTCCTCTGTATAGCGCCCCCCCTCTACAGCTGTCTCCTCTGTATAGCGCCCCCCTCTACAGCTGTCTCCTCTGTATAGCGCCCCCCCTCTACAGCTGTCTCCTCTGTATAGCGCCCCCCTCTACATCTGTCTCCTCTGTATAGCGCCCCCTCTACAGCTGTCTCCTCTGTATAGCGCCCCCCTCTACATCTGTCTCCTCTGTATAGTGCCCCCCTCTACATCTGTCTCCTCTGTATAGCGCCCCCCCTCTACAGCTGTCTCCTCTGTATAGCGCCCCCCTCTACATCTGTCTCCTCTGTATAGTGCCCCCCCTCTACAGCTGTCTCCTCTGTATAGTGCCCCCCCTCTACAGCTGTCTCCTCTGTATAGCGCCCCCCCTCTACAGCTGTCTCCTCTGTATAGCGCCCCCCTCTACAGCTGTCTCCTCTGTATAGCGCCCCCCCTCTACAGCTGTCTCCTCTGTATAGCGCCCCCCCTCTACAGCTGTCTCCTCTGTATAGCGCCCCCCCTCTACAGCTGTCTCCTCTGTATAGTGCCCCCCTCTACAGCTATCTCCTCTGTATAGTGCCCCCCTCTACATCTGTCTCCTCTGTATAGCGCCCCCCCTCTACAGCTGTCTCCTCTGTATAGTGCCCCCCCTCTACAGCTGTCTCCTCTGTATAGTGCCCCCCCTCTACAGCTGTCTCCTCTGTATAGCGCCCCCCCTCTACAGCTGTCTCCTCTGTATAGCGCCCCCCTCTACAGCTGTCTCCTCTGTATAGTGCCCCCTCTACAGCTGTCTCCTCTGTATAGCGCCCCCCCTCTACAGCTGTCTCCTCTGTATAGCGCCCCCCTCTACAGCTGTCTCCTCTGTATAGCGCCCCCCTCTACAGCTGTCTCCTCTGTATAGCGCCCCCCTCTACAGCTGTCTCCTCTGTATAGCGCCCCCCTCTACAGCTGTCTCCTCTGTATAGCGCCCCCCCTCTACAGCTGTCTCCTCTGTATAGCGCCCCCCCTCTACAGCTGTATCCTCTGTATAGCGCCCCCCCTCTACAGCTGTCTCCTCTGTATAGCGCCCCCCCTCTACAGCTGTCTCCTCTGTATAGCGCCCCCCCTCTACAGCTGTCTCCTCTGTATAGCGCCCCCCCTCTACAGCTGTCTCCTGTAGAGCGCCCCCCCTCTACAGCTGTCTCCTCTGTATAGCGCCCCCCTCTACAGCTGTCTCCTCTGTATAGCGCCCCCCTCTACAGCTGTCTCCTCTGTATAGCGCCCCCCCCTCTACAGCTGTCTCCTCTGTATAGCGCCCCCCCCTCTACAGCTGTCTCCTCTGTATAGCGCCCCCCCTCTACAGCTGTCTCCTCTGTATAGCGCCCCCCCTCTACAGCTGTCTCCTCTGTATAGCGCCCCCCCTCTACAGCTGTCTCCTCTGTATAGCGCCCCCCCTCTACAGCTGTCTCCTGTATAGCGCCCCCCCTCTACAGCTGTCTCCTCTGTATAGCGCCCCCTCTACAGCTGTCTCCTCTGTATAGCGCCCCCCCCCTCTACAGCTGTCTCCTCTGTATAGCGCCCCCCCCTCTACAGCTGTCTCCTCTGTATAGCGCCCCCCTCTACAGCTGTCTCCTCTGTATAGCGCCCCCCTCTACAGCTGTCTCCTCTGTATAGCGCCCCCCCTCTACAGCTGTCTCCTCTGTATAGCGCCCCCCTCTACAGCTGTCTCCTCTGTATAGCGCCCCCTCTACAGCTGTCTCCTCTGTATAGCGCCCCCCTCTACAGCTGTCTCCTCTGTATAGTGCCCCCCTCTACATCTGTCTCCTCTGTATAGCGCCCCCCCTCTACAGCTGTCTCCTCTGTATAGCGCCCCCCTCTACATCTGTCTCCTCTGTATAGTGCCCCCCCTCTACAGCTGTCTCCTCTGTATAGTGCCCCCCCTCTACAGCTGTCTCCTCTGTATAGCGCCCCCCCTCTACAGCTGTCTCCTCTGTATAGCGCCCCCCTCTACAGCTGTCTCCTCTGTATAGCGCCCCCCCTCTACAGCTGTCTCCTCTGTATAGTGCCCCCCCTCTACAGCTGTCTCCTCTGTATAGTGCCCCCCTCTACATCTGTCTCCTCTGTATAGCGCCCCCCCTCTACAGCTGTCTCCTCTGTATAGTGCCCCCCCTCTACAGCTGTCTCCTCTGTATAGTGCCCCCTCTACAGCTGTCTCCTCTGTATAGCGCCCCCCCTCTACAGCTGTCTCCTCTGTATAGCGCCCCCCTCTACAGGTGTCTCCTCTGTATAGCGCCCCCCTCTACAGCTGTCTCCTCTGTATAGCGCCCCCCTCTACAGCTGTCTCCTCTGTATAGCGCCCCCCCTCTACAGCTGTCTCCTCTGTATAGTGCCCCCCCTCTACAGCTGTCTCCTCTGTATAGTGCCCCCTCTACAGCTGTCTCCTCTGTATAGCGCCCCCCCTCTACAGCTGTCTCCTCTGTATAGCGCCCCCCTCTACAGCTGTCTCCTCTGTATAGCGCCCCCCTCTACAGCTGTCTCCTCTGTATAGCGCCCCCCTCTACAGCTGTCTCCTCTGTATAGCGCCCCCCCTCTACAGCTGTCTCCTCTGTATAGCGCCCCCCCTCTACAGCTGTATCCTCTGTATAGCGCCCCCCTCTACAGCTGTCTCCTCTGTATAGCGCCCCCCCTCTACAGCTGTCTCCTCTGTATAGCGCCCCCCCTCTACAGCTGTCTCCTGTAGAGCGCCCCCCCTCTACAGCTGTCTCCTCTGTATAGCGCCCCCCTCTACAGCTGTCTCCTCTGTATAGCGCCCCCTCTACAGCTGTCTCCTCTGTATAGCGCCCTCCCCCTCTACAGCTGTCTCCTCTGTATAGCGCCCCCCCCCTCTACAGCTGTCTCCTCTGTATAGCGCCCCCCCTCTACAGCTGTCTCCTCTGTATAGCGCCCCCCTCTACAGCTGTCTCCTCTGTATAGCGCCCCCCCTCTACAGCTGTCTCCTCTGTATAGCGCCCCCCCTCTACAGCTGTCTCCTCTGTATAGCGCCCCCCCTCTACAGCTGTCTCCTCTGTATAGCGCCCCCCCTCTACAGCTGTCTCCTGTATAGCGCCCCCCCTCTACAGCTGTCTCCTCTGTATAGCGCCCCCTCTACAGCTGTCTCCTCTGTATAGCGCCCCCCCTCTACAGCTGTCTCCTCTGTATAGCGCCCCCCCTCTACAGCTGTCTCCTGTATAGCGCCCCCCCTCTACAGCTGTCTCCTCTGTATAGCGCCCCCTCTACAGCTGTCTCCTCTGTATAGCGCCCCCCTCTACAGCTGTCTCCTCTGTATAGCGCCCCCCCCCTCTACAGCTGTCTCCTCTGTATAGCGCCCCCCCCTCTACAGCTGTCTCCTCTGTATAGCGCCCCCCCCTACAGCTGTCTCCTCTGTATAGCGCCCCCCCCTACAGCTGTCTCCTCTGTATAGCGCCCCCCCCTACAGCTATCTCCTCTGTATAGCGCCCCCCCCTACAGCTATCTCCTCTGTATAGCGCCCCCCCCCTACAGCTATCTCCTCTGTATAGCGCCCCCTCTACAGCTATCTCCTCTGTATAGCGCCCCCCTCTACAGCTGTCTCCTCTGTATAGCGCCCCCCTCTACAGCTGTCTCCTCTGTATAGCGCCCCCCCTCTACAGCTGTCTCCTCTGTATAGCGCCCCCCTCTACAGCTGTCTCCTCTGTATAGCGCCCCCCCTCTACAGCTGTCTCCTCTGTATAGCGCCCCCCTCTACAGCTGTCTCCTCTGTATAGCGCCCCCCTCTACAGCTGTCTCCTGTACAGGTCTCTCCTCTCTATAGCCTCCCTTCTATAGGCCTCCTCTCTATAGGTATCTATAGCCTCCCTTCTATAGGCCTCCTCTCCTCTATAGGTATCTATAGCCTCCCTTCTATAGGCCTCCTCTCCTCTATAGGTATCTGTAGCCTCCCTTCTATAGGCCTCCTCTCCTCTATAGGTATCTGTAGCCTCCCTTCTATAGGCCTCCTCTCCTCTATAGGTATCTGTAGCCTCCCTTCTATAGGCCTCCTCTCCTCTATAGGTATCTGTAGCCTCCCTTCTATAGGCCTCCTCTCCTCTATAGGTATCTGTTGCCTCCCCTCTATAGGCCTCCTCTCATCTATAGGTATCTGTAGCCTCCCTTCTATAGGCCTCCTCTCCTCTATAGGTATCTATAGCCTCCCTTCTATAGGCCTCCTCTATAGGTATCTATAGCCTCCCCTCTATAGGCCTCCTCTCCTCTATAGGTATCTATAGCCTCCCTTCTATAGGTATTTATAGCCTCCTCTCCTCTAGGCCTCCTCTCCTCTAGGCCTCCTCTCCTCTATAGGTATCTGTAGCCTCCCTTCTATAGGCCTCCTCATCTATAGGTATCTATAGCCTCCCTTCTATAGGCCTCCTCATCTATAGGTATCTATAGCCTCCCTTCTATAGGCCTCCTCTCATCTATAGGTATCTATAGCCTCCCTTCTATAGGCCTCCTCTCCTCTATAGGTATCTATAGCCTCCCTTCTATAGGCCTCCTCTCTATAGGTATCTATAGCCTCCCTTCTATAGGCCTCCTCATCTATAGGTATCTATAGCCTCCCTTCTATAGGCCTCCTCATCTATAGGTATCTATAGCCTCCCTTCTATAGGCCTCATCTCATCTATAGGTATCTATAGCCTCCCTTCTATAGGCCTCCTCTCCTCTATAGGTATCTGTAGCCTCCCTTCTATAGGCCTCCTCTCTATAGGTATCTATAGCCTCCCTTCTATAGGCCTCCTCTCTATAGGTATCTATAACCTCCCTTCTATAGGCCTCCTCTCCTCTATAGGTATTTATAGCCACCCTTCTATAGGCCTCCTCTCCTCTATAGGTATCTATAGCCTCCCCTCTATAGGCCTCATCTCATCTATAGGTATCTATAGCCTCCCCTCTATAGGCCTCCTCTCCTCTATAGGTATCTGTAGCCTCCTCATCTATAGGTATCTATAGCCTCCCTTCTATAGGCCTCCTCTCCTCTATAGGTATCTGTAGCCTCCCCTCTATAGGCCTCCTCTCTATAGGTATCTATAGCCTCCCTTCTATAGGCCTCCTCTATAGGTATCTATAGCCTCCCTTCTATAGGCCTCCTCTATAGGTATCTATAGCCTCCCTTCTATAGGCCTCCTCTCCTATAGGTATCTATGGCCTCCCTTCTATAGGCCTCCTCTCCTCTATAGGTATCTATAGCCTCCCCTCTATAGGCCTCCTCTCCTCTATAGGTATCTATAGCCTCCCCTTCTATAGGCCTCCTCTCCTCTATAGGTATCTGTAGCTTCCCCTCTATAGGCCTCCTCTCCTCTATAGGTATCTGTAGCCTCCCCTCTATAGGCCTCCTCTCCTCTATAGGTATCTATAGCCTCCCTTCTATAGGCCTCCTCTATATGTTCCTCTAGCCTCCCTTCTATAGGCCTCCTCTATAGGTCCGATTGCTGCACTTGTACCAGGTTACAGCTATTTAACATTTGATCATTAAAGCGCTCGTTTCATTTGTGAAAACTTGTTTTCTGTCATAGTGACTAATAGCCAGCGGATGTGCGCACTTCGCTCCCTGGCTATCAATCAAATCCAACTCTTTCACTGAATAACTTGATGGCGTAAAAGGGTCTGATTGGTCGACCGACCTGGGATTGAATAGCGCTGCCGCACGCTTGATCACTGCGAGTCTCAGGAGTGAGATCCGGTGCGACCGAAACTGGACGACACGTCAATTGATGAGCGCAGTCGCCATCCGATGGTGGAGGGCACAATATCAAGATGAGGGGCATTCATCAATATTTTACTACTATATGTGCTATTATAGATGAGAAAAGTAATACGCCAAAGAATACACCTTCCTGCACCAAAATCACCAAAAGTCGCACGCCATTTAATGAATTTGGCGCACGAGAACATTACCTCAGAGTCCTCCTTTTTTTCCCACCTGTTCCGTCAGCGCGCGGCATCGGAAATAAACTAAGCAGCCAAGTGTCAGGCAATGGAAACAGTCCTCATCCTGGCGTCCGTTGTCCTAGAATTCAGTGGTCTTCAACCTGTGGACCTCCAGATGTTGCAAAACTACAACTCCCAGCATGCCCGGACAGCCAACGGCTGTCCGGGCATGCTGGGAGTTGTCGTTTTGCAACATCTGGAGATCCGCAGGTTGAAGACCACTGTCCTAGATGATCATGCGGGCGCATTTGTGGGGGGGGGGGAGCCAACATGGCATCAGTTCATCTGGGGGGAGAGTGTTCCACCTGTCCCCAATTTTACTGATGCCCCTGCTACTCGTTTAGACAGCTTTCCAGGGTTGACGTGACCTGCTGTGAGTTTGTGTCTAAATGGCGGCGCTGCGACTTTTTTGAGACTTTCGGAGAAAAGTCGCACATAATGAATCGGCGCCCACTGCATAAAACTAGTCTAAAGCCCTGCACATGGCGGTTCACGTATGATTAAAAGCAAAATCGCGTGGGAACTCGCTGAGACTTTTTTTGTGCGACAATTTTAGATTAAAAAAAAAAAAAAAGTTTCTAAACGGCTTGATGAATTCCCCTCAATATCCCCAGGTGGCAGATAAGATGGCGTCCTATTTTCCACAATTGCCGGTTACCCCCAAATTCGTCATGTGCCTGTGTCAGCGTGCGTCCCATAGATTTGCATTGAGGGGCGGAGCGTGAGGTCACACGGGGGCGGAGGCTTAACGTCACAAGCCGCCGGCCCCGTGATCAACAGTAATCAGACCCGGAGCGAACACGCTCCGGGGACTGATTACAAACGGGGTGCCGCGTGCAAGATCCAGGGGGTCCCCAGCGGCGGGACCCCCTCCCCGCGATCAGGCATCTTATCCCCTATCCTTTAGATAGGGGATAAGATGTCTAAGCACCGGAGTACCCCTTTAAAGGATCCATTGACTTAAAGCACTCCGGGGGAGGTTTATCAAAACCTGTGCAGAGGAAAAGTTACCCAGTTGCCCATAGCAACCAATCAGATCGCTGCTTTCATTTTGCAGAGGCCTTGTTAAAAATGAAAGAAGTGAGCTGATTGGTTGCTATGGGCAACTGGGCAACTTTTCCTCTGGACAGGTTTTGATAAATCTCCCCCAAAGGGGGAGATTTGTCAAAACCTGTCCAGAGGAAAAGTTGCCCATAGCAACCAATCAGATCACTTAAATTTTTAACAAGGCCTCTGCAAATTGAAAGTAGCGATCTGATTGGTTGCTGTTGTCATTACAGAAGCGTTCGTTTTTCAAGCCGGATCTGGTTCCCGTACAGTAAAATCGTAGTGTAAACGACCCTAAAACGGTCTCCCTCAGGTCCTGTAGAGGCGGCCATTGTTTGGACAGTAAGCATAGAGCAGGAGGACATGTTGGGGTCATGCAGTTCAGGGGTTATGTAACGCTCGACCGCAGGATTTCTCGCCCTCGTCCTCCATAGTACTTTAGGTAAAGTGTTGCTGTTTTGTATCTTGAGAACAAGAAAGTGAAACTGATAGTGTATTTGTTATACAGGTTTTCTATTAACCCCTTAAAGGGGTACTCGCGCCCTAAGACATCCTTTGGATAGGATAGGGTATAAGATGTCTAATCACAAGGGGTCCCGTCACTGGGGATCCCTGCGATCTCGCATGAAGCACCCACCTCTGGGAGCTGCAGGCAGCGCTGCAGTCTCGGAATCTGCCGGGTCATAACTACGGGGTCAGAGTATCGTGATGTCACGACTCCGCCCCCCCCCCCACGTGTCACTTCACGCCCCGTACCCGCAATGCAAGTCTATGAGAGGGGGCATGACAGCTGTCATGTCCCCTCCTAGGGCTGGTGCAAGGATTTTTGCCACCCTAGGCAGAAGCTAATTTTGTCTCCCCTTGACCCCACCCATTGGCTCTGCCCTTTGACAGGCCCCATCTTACCACTGGGGTGACACACTGTAACAAACCTCCTCTTGTAATCTCCTTACTACTGGGGTGACACACTGTAATAAACCTCCTCATATAATCTCCTTACTACTGGGGTGACACACTGTAACAAACCTCCTCCTCATGTAATCTCCTTACTACTGGGGTGACACACTGTAACACACCTCCTCCTCATGTAATCTCCTTACTACTGGGGTGACACACTGTAACAAACCTCCTCCTCCTCATGTAATCTCCTTACTACTGGGGTGACACACTGTAACAAACCACCCACTCATGTAAGCTCCTTACTACTGGGATGACACACTGTAACAACCCCACCCCCCGGGTCCAGTTACCAGATACAGAAATCGTGATGTTGCATGCACCTTAACTCAGGATCAGTACAGGATAAGTAATGTATGTACACAGTGACCTCACCAGCAGAATAGTGAGTACAGCTCTGGAGTATAATACAGGATATAACTCAGGATCAGTACAGGATAAGTAATGTAATGTATGTACACAGTGACCTCACCAGCAGAATAGTGAGTACAGCTCTGGAGTGTAATACAGGATATAACTCAGAATCAGTACAGGATAAGTAATGTATGTACACAGTGACCTCACCAGCAGAATAGTGAGTACAGCTCTGGAGTATAATACCGGATATAACTCAGGATCAGTACAGGATAAGTAATGTAATGTATGTACACAGTGACCTCACCAGCAGAATAGTGAGTACAGCTCTGGAGTATAATACAGGATATAACTCAGGATCAGTACAGGATAAGTAATGTAATGTATGTACACAGTGACCTCACCAGCAGAATAGTGAGTACAGCTCTGGAGTATAATACCGGATATAACTCAGGATCAGTACAGGATAAGTAATGTAATGTACAGTCATGTAGAAATTATAAATAAAAAATATTTATGTGAACCAGTCCTCAAAAGCACAGGGGAGAGAAAAAGGAAAAGACTAGTGGAGATGGGATCCAAGAAATGGTCTTTATTATATAAAAAGGATATATATTCCATTCGCCTTTAGCAAGGGCCCTGCTAGGCGATTGGCCATATATATCCTTTTTATATAATAAAGACCATTTCTTGGATCCCATCTCCACTAGTCTTTTCCTTTTTCTCTCCCCTGTGCTTTTGAGGACTGGTTCACATAAATATTTTTTATTTATAATTTCTACATATTACATTAGGCCTTTTGGGTGAAGGCAACACCTTTAACCTCAAGCACATTATTTCTTTTATCCTAAGTGAGCTACACATATTTTACAATGTACAGTCATGGCCATAAATGTTAGCACCCCCTGAAATTTTTCTAGGATTTGTGTATTGGAACTAAACCAAAAAAGGAGGAAAAAAAGCAAATTGGACATAATGTCACCAAACTCCAAAAATGGTCTGGACAAAATTATTGGCCCTTTTCAAAATTGTGGGGGAAAAAAAAAAAGATTTTCAAGCATGTGATGCTCCTTTTAAACTCACCTGGGGCAAGTAAAAGGTGTGGGAAATATAAAAATCACGGAGAGAAGTTCCCTTAGTCTTTGCATTGTGTGTCTGTGTGTGCCACACTAAGCATGGACAACAGAAAGAGGAGAAGAGAACTGTCTGAGGACTTGGGAACCAAAATTGTGGAAAAATATCAACAATCTCAAGGTTACAAGTCCATCTCCAGAGATCTAGTTTTCAACCCATGGCACTGTAGCTAATCTCCCTGGGGGTGGACGGAAGAGAAAAATTGATGAAAGGTGTAAACACAGGATAGGCCGGATGGTGGATAAGCAGCCCCAAACAAGTTCCAAAGATATTCAAGCTGTCCTGCAGGCTCCGGGAGCATCAGTGTCAGTGCGAACTATCCGTCCACATTTAAATGAAATGAAACACTATGAAGGAGACCCAGGAGGACCCCACTATGGAGGAGACCCAGGAGGACCCCACTATGGAGGAGACCCAGGAGGACCCCACTATGGAGGAGACCCAGGAGGACCCCACTATGGAGGAGACCCAGGAGGACCCCACTGCTTACACAGAGACATAAAAAAGCAAGAATACATTTTGCCAAAATGAACTTGAGTAACCAAAATCCTTCTGGGAAAACGTCTTGTGGACAGATGAGACCAAGATAGAGCTTTTTGGTAAAGCGCATCATTCTACTGTTCACCGAAAATGGAATGAGGCCTACAAAGAAAAGAACACAGTACCTACAGTGACATATGGTGGAGGTCACTGATGTTTTGGGTTGTTTTGCTGCCTCTGGCACTGGGGGCCTTGAATGTGTACAAGACATCATGAAATCTGAGGATTACCAATGGATTGTGGGTCGCACTGTACAGCCCAGAGTCAGAAAGTTGGGTTTGTGTCCGAGATCTTGGGTCTTCCAGCAGGACAATGACCCCAAACATACGTCAAAAAGCCCCCAGAAATGGATGACAACAAAGCGCTGGAGAGATCTGAAGTGTCAGCAATGAGTCCAGATCTAAATCCCATTGATCACCTGTGGAGAGATCTTAAAATTACTGTTGGGAAAAGACGCCTTCCAAAGGAAGAGTGCTCCAACATTCCGGCTGAGAGGTGTAAGAAGCTTATTGATGGTTATAGGAAGACACTGATTTCACTTATTTTTTTCCATAGGGTGTGCAACCAAATATTAAGTTAGCGGTGCCAATAATTTTGTCCTGTACATATTTTTGGAGTTTAGTGTGACATTATGTCCAATTTTGATTTATTTTTTCCCCTCCTTTTTAGTTCCAATACACACAAAGGGAATAAACCTGTGTTACTGCAATCCTTTCCTGTGAGGAATATTTCATTTTCTTGAAAAAGTTCAAGGGTGCCAACATTTACAGCCATGACTTTGTGTTCCAGCATCCCTTCCAAAGAGCTAGATATTAACATGAAACTTGGTCACATGTTACTTATATGTCAGCAACACACATAGGATAGGTGATTTAACCCTTACCCACCCCTATTTGCGAGAGGGTTTTATTTTTAAAGTCCCATACAAGTCTATAGAAAATATATGTTACTGCATAACTTCCAAACAGTTGGAAATATTTTAATACTTGGTCACATTTTACTTATGTCAAATAAAAATATATAATAGTTAAATTAACCCCTAACCTACCCCATATGTTAAGGATGGGGTTTTTGTTTCAAGTCCCATGACTGGTGCTCCGCTCTGCATCTCCTGGTGAATGTGTCAGTCCGGCTGGCAAGTAATTCCCCCCCCCCCCGCATTCCATGCCCCATCTTGAAAATACACGCCCACCTTTTAAGCCACATCCCTTTAACCCCTTGGGGACGGAGCCCATTATGACCCTAAGGATGTGAGCATTTTTTGCAAATCTGACCACTGTCACTTTAAGCATTAATAACTCTGGAATGCTTTTACTTATAAATTTGATTCCGAGATTGTTTTTTCGTGATATATTCTACTTTATGTTAGTGGTAAATTTTCGGCGATACTTGCATCCTTTCTAGGTGAAAAATTTGAAAATTTCATGAAAAATTTGAAAATTTAGCATTTTTCTAACTTTGAAACTCTCTGCTTATAAGGAATATGGATATTCCAAATAAATTATGTATTGATTCACATATACAATATATCTACTTTATGTTTGCATCATAAAATTGATGAGTTTTTACTTTTGGAAGACATCAGGGGGCTTCAAAGTTCAGCAGCAATTATCCAATTTTTGGCAAAATTTTCAAAATCGGAATTTTTCAGGGACCAGTTCAGGTTTGAAGTGGATTTGAAGGGTCTTCTGGTTAGAAATACCCCATTATAAAAACTGCACCCCTCAAAGTATTCAAAATGACAATCAGTAAGTGTGTTAACCCTTTAGGTGTTTCACAGGAATAGCAGCAAAGTGAAGGAGAAAATTCAAAATCTTCATTTTTTACACTGGCATATTCTTGTAGACCCAGTTTTTGAATTTTTACAAGGGGTAAAAGGAAAAAAATCCTCTCAAAATTTGTAACCCAATTTCTCTCGAGTAAGAAAATACCTCATATGTCTATGTAAAGTGTTCGGCGGGTGCACTAGAGGGCTCAGAAGCGAAGGAGCAACAATGGGATTTAGGAGAGTGAGTTTTTCTGAAATGGTTTTTGGGGGGCATGTCCCATTTAGGAAGCCCCTATGGTGCCAGAACAGCAAAAAACCCCACATCGCACACTATTATGGAAACGACACCCCTCAAGGAACGTAACAAGGGGTACGGTGAGCCTTAACACCCCATAGGTGTTTGACAACTTTTTGTTAAAGTTGGATGTGTAAATGAAAAAAAATATTTTTCCACTAAAATGCTGGTTTTTCCCCAAATTTTACTTTTTTACAAAGGGTAATAGGAGAAAATGCCCCCCAAAATTTGTAACCCCATTTCTTCTGAGTATGGAAATACCCCATATGTGGACGTCAAGTGCACTGTGAGCGAACTACAATGCTCAGAAGAGAAGGAGCGCCATTGAGCTTTTAGAGAGATAATTTGTTTGGAATGGAAGTCAGGGGCCATGTGCATTTACAAAGCCCCCCGTGGTGCCAGAACAGTGGACCCCCCCCGACATGTGACCCCATTTTGGAAACTACACCCCTCACGGAATGTAATAAGGGGTGCAGTGAGCATTTACACCCCACTGGCGTTTGCCAGATCTTTGGAACAGTGGGCTGTGCAAACAAAAAAATTTAATTTTTCATTTTCACAGACCACTGTTCCAAAAATCTGTCAGACCCCTGTGGGGCGTAAATGCTCAATATACCCCTTATTACATTACGTGAGGGGTGTAGTTTCCAAAATGGGGTCACATGTGGGTATTTATTATTTTGCATTTATGTCAGAACCGCTGTAAAATCAGCCACCCCTGTGCAAATCACCAATTTCGGCCTCAAATGTACATAGTGCGCTCTCACTCCTGAGCCTTGTTATGCGCCCGCAGAGCATTTTACGCCCACATATGGGGTATTTCCGTACTCAGCAGAAATTGTGTTACAAATTTTGGGGGTCTTTTTTTCCTTTTACCTCTTGTGAAAATAAAAAGTAAAGGGCAACATCAGCATGTTAGTGTAAAAATTTTTTTTTTTTACACTAACAGGCTGGTGTAGACCCCAACTTTTCCTTTTCATAAGGGGTAAAAGGAGAAAAAGCCCCCCAAAATTTGTTAGGCAATTTCTCCCGAGTACGGAAATACCCCATATGTGGCCCTAAACTGTTTCCTTGAAATACGACAGGGCTCCAAAGTGAGAGAGCACATGCGCATTTGAGGACTAAATTAGGGATTGCACAGGGTGGACATAGGAGTATTCTACGCCAGTGATTCCCAAACAGGGTGCCTCCAGCTGTTGCTAAACTCCCAGCATGCCTGGACAATCAGTGGCTGTCCAGAAATGCTGGGAGTTGTTGTTTTGCAACAGCTGGAGGCTCCGTTTTGGAAACACTGCTGTACAATACGTTTTTTTTTTTTATTGGGGGGGACAGTGTAAGGGGGTGTTTATGTAGTGTTTTACTCTTTATTAGGTGGTAGTGTAGTGTAGTTTAGTGTTTTTAGGGTACATTCACACTGGCGGGTTACGGTGAGTTTCCCGCTAGGAATTTGCGCTGCGGCGAAAAATTTGCCGCAGCTCATACTTGAAGCAGGAAACTTGCTGTAAACCCGCCCGTGTGAATATACCCTGTACGTTCACATGGGGGGGGGGGGGGAACCTCCAGCTGTTTCAAAACTACAACTCCCAGCATGCACGGTCTGTCAGTACATGCTAGGAGTTGTAGTTTTGCAACAGCTGGAGGCACACTGGTTGGAAAACCTTCAGTTAGGTTATGTTACCTAACTCAGTATTTTCCAACCAGTGAGCCTCCAGCTGTTGCAAAACTACAACTCCCAGCATGCACGGTCTGTCAGTACATGCTGGGAGTTGTAGTTTTGAAACAGCTGGAGGCACACTGGTTGGAAAATACTGAGTTGGGTTCTGTTACCTAACTCAGTATTTTCCAACCAGTGTGCCTCCAGCTGTTGCAAAACTACAATTCCCAGCATGTCTGATCACAGAAGGGCATGCTGGGAGATGTAGTTATGCAACAGCTGGAGGTACGCAACTACAACTCCCAGCATGCCGAGACAGCTGTTTGCTGTGTGGGCATGCTGGAATTTGTAGTTTTGCAACATCTGGAGTGCTACAATTTAGAGACCACTGAACAGTGATCTCCAAACTGTGGACCTCCAGATGTTGCAAAACTACAACTCCCAGCATGCCCAGACAGCAAACAGCTGTGTGGGCATGCTGGGAGTTGTAGTTTTGCAAGATCTAGAGGGCAGTATAGAGATCACTGTGCAGTGGTCTCTAAACTGCAGACCTCCAGCTGTTGCAAAACTACAAATTCCAGCATGCCCACACAGCAAACAGCTGTCTGGGCATGCTGGGAGTTGTAGTTTTGCAACATCTGGAGGGCTACAGTCTAGAGACCACTATAGTGGTCTCAGACTGTAGCCCTCTAGATGTTGCTATGCAACTACTCACCGGCTTCATTTGCATCCGGGAGCCGTCCTCTTCTGCCTCACGCCGCCGCCGATCCCCGTCGCTCCGCAGCCTCCGGAGGGGTAAGTGGACTTCGGCGCCGGTCCTCTTCGTTTTCCCCGTTCTGCCCCGCCTATTGTGGGAGGGCAGGACGGGGAAAACGAAAGTAAACCCCTCCGCCCCAGATCTGCTATTGGTGGTCGCGTCTAGACCACCAATAGCAGAGATAGGAGGGGTGGCACCCATGCCACCTCACTCCTATCGCTTTAGGGGGATCGTGGGTGTCTTAGACACCCGCGATCCCCCTTCTATTCCAGGTCACCGGGTCATCATAGACCCGTAATGACCCGGAATCGGCGCAAATCGCAAGTGTGAATTCACTTGCGATTTGCGCTGATCGCCGACATGGGGGGGTCTAATGACCCCCCTGGGCATTTGCACGGGGTGCCTGCTGATAGATATCAGCAGTCACCCCGGCCCGGTCCCCGCCCGGCGCGCGGCGGGGGCCGAAATTCCCACGGACGTATGGATACGCCCTTCGTCCTTAAGTACCAGGACGCAAGGGCGTATGCATACGCCCTTCGTCCCCAACAGGTTAAAGGACATCTGCAGTGCTGGGCAAAAAAAACTTTTTTTTTACCTCATTTAATAGGTCTTTGAAAGACCTTTCCAACGATGTCTCCCCCATCAAAATTGGCCCAGTCGTTCTCCCGTTATCAGCACACGAATTACGGAGGAGAAGTGAAAGTAAAACTACATCTCCCATCATGCCTTGTGCTTACTTCCTGTAAGCTGCTGCCCTCCCCCTGTTCTATCCCCCCGAGCAAATTATTATATTGTAACGCCCACATCTCCCTCCCCTTCTGCTCATCTCCCCCTCCCCATGCTGCCTCCGTGCTCACTGTAGTGCAGGCACTGGAGAGTGAAAGTAAAAATGGTAAAAAACATAATTGTTTGTCTATAAAACTGTCCTGATAGGGGTCCCTCCATCTTTTTCACAACTACAACTCCAAGCATGCCCAGTTATTTTATATGCTGTTCGGGCATGCTGGGAATTCCAGTGGTGCCTCCAGCTGTTGCAAAACTACAAATCCCAGCATGCCCTGTCAGCTTTCTGCTGTTTGAGTGTATAAAGGAGTTGTAGTTCACCAACACCTCTACTGTATCAGGAGACTCTTGGGAGTTGTAGTTCACCAACACCTCTATTGTATCTCTGTAGTCTCCTGGGTGTTGTAGTTCACCAACACCTCTATTGTATCTCTGTAGTCTCCTGGGTGTTGTAGTTCACCAACACCTCTATTGTATCTCTGTAGTCTCCTGGCTGGGAGTTGTAGTTCACCAACACCTCTATTGTATCTCTGTAGTCTCCTGGGTGTTGTAGTTCACCAACACCTATATTGTATCTCTGTAGTCTCCTGGGGGTTGTAGTTCACAAACACCTCTATTGTATCTCTGTAGTCTCCTGGGAGTTGTAGTTCACCAACACCTATATTGTATCTCTGTAGTCTCCTGGCTGGGAGTTGTAGTTCACCAACACCTCTATTGTATCTCTGTAGTCTCCTGGGAGTTGTAGTTCACCAACACCTATATTGTATCTCTGTAGTCTCCTGGGGGTTGTAGTTCACAAACACCTCTATTGTATCTCTGTAGTCTCCTGGGTGTTGTAGTTCACCAACACCTCTATTGTATCTCTGTAGTCTCCTGGCTGGGAGTTGTAGTTCACCAACACCTCTATTGTATCTCTGTAGTCTCCTGGGAGTTGTAGTTCACCAACACCTCTATTGTATCTCTGTAGTCTCCTGGCTGGGAGTTGTAGTTCACCAACACCTCTATTGTATCTCTGTAGTCTCCTGGGAGTTGTAGTTCACCAACACCTATATTGTATCTCTGTAGTTTCCTGGGGGTTGTAGTTCACCAACACCTATATTGTATCTCTGTAGTCTCCTGGGGGTTGTAGTTCACCAACACCTATATTGTATCTCTGTAGTCTCCTGGGGGTTGTAGTTCACCAACACCTCTATTGTATCTCTGTAGTCTCCTGGGAGTTGTAGTTCACCAACACCTCTATTGTATCTCTGTAGTCTCCTGGGAGTTGTAGTTCACCAACACCTATATTGTATCTCTGTAGTCTCCTGGGGGTTGTAGTTCACCAACACCTCTATTGTATCTCTGTAGTCTCCTGGGAGTTGTAGTTCACCAACACCTCTATTGTATCTCTGTAGTCTCCTGGGAGTTGTAGTTCACCAACACCTCTATTGTATCTCTGTAGTCTCCTGGGAGTTGTAGTTCATACACCAGTGTTTCCCAACCAGGGTGCCTCCAGATGTTGCAAAACTACTACTCCCAGCATTCCCTGGTTGGGAAACACTGGCATACACACACACATAACAGGGACTACAACTCCCAGCATGTCATTCAGTAGTCCCCCTCCCCCCTCTCACACACAGAATCATGTCCAGTATGATATTTATTCCCTGTATACACCACCAGCCCCTGCAGTGTAATATGTCTCCCTCACACACACGTCCTCCCCTCCCTGCTCTGTGGTTTGCTCTGTGTTTCCCCCGTGATAACTTGAATCCTCCCGGTGATAAGTGAGGTCCTGTGTAGACAGAGCAGGGGAGGGGGGAGGAGCTGTGGACGTCCTCATTCTCCCCCTGATTGAATCTTACAGATAGGGGCGTTTCTGAGGATGAGCCTATGGCTGCCTCAGAAAGCACCCGCTCATGCATATGCATAAGAGGGAGGAGCTGACAGAGGCTAGGGGGAGCACAAACACTGCTGGGAGGAAGAGATCTCCGTCCCCAAGATGGCGGCTGCAATGTAATGAATAGGGGACGGACGCAGGACTACTGGGCTATGCTGGCAACTCTAATATCTCAGAAACGGCTGCATATAGGTAAATAGGACTAATTGACTGAATTGTATAACTTTTGTTTGGGGAACATTTGGGCAGGGATTTTTGACCACTACAGTTGTCCTTTAATTTTCAGCTTACAATATGGGGACAAAGGCTTGCTCCTTTTTGTTGCTTTTCCTCCCCCATAAGGATTAGGTAGGAAAAAACGTGCAGCGCCGGGTACTCAGCTAGTTGCATTATATTAGTAAGTTGCTTTATTATACATTTTGACGTGCTAAACAGTTTTGTTTTTTTCACAGGACAACCCCTTCACTGTTCAAACCATATGATTTCCTAAAAAAACAAACACCCTTCCATGGTCAGGACAAGGTATTGTGATGCCCTCCTTCATAGACTACATCTGATCCCACCAGTAGCATCGCTAGGGTGCAGCAACAACTAACCCAGTTGTCCCACCCAGTCTGAAGCTCCTATTTGAAATCAATAGGAACTTCAGGATAGTCACAAATTGCTTGTTAAATTTTTTTTTTAAATTAAACGAAGTGTTTCCCAATCAGACACAAGACGGTTCAAAGGTTAAAGGGGTACTCAGGGTTTTGTTTTTGTTTAAAAACTGCTTTTTCGGTTTACACGTTTCAGCGCATCCCTAGTAATAAATAAATAAATAAATACATAAAAAAGTTCTCACCAAGATGACTCTGACAGCTATTACGTGGGTGTGAACAGAGGCTTACATTGTAGTGATCCAACAGTGCGGGTTTATTTTTATTTTTTAGCCAAATCCAAGGGTGGAACCAAATGAAATAGAATTTTGGCACAAAACGCTGCAGTCAGCTGTTCTGAGACTGTTCTGTGTTTTTTTTTGGGGGGGTTGGTGGCATATTTATATACTCAAAATGCAACTTAATAATTTCATATTTTCGGTGTGGGGGGGGGGGGGGTGTGTGTGATTATCTCCATTGATTGAAATGATAGAAGCTTAAAAATCTACTTGTGGAGAACAGGCCTAGAAATAACCCAGCACTACTACAAAAAAAATAACCATATCCTGCGAATACATTTTGGGCTATGTTCACATTAATGTTGTTCTCCAACCCATTTAGGGCCTGTTCAGCGCCAAACAACGGTATCGAACTGACCCTTTGCACAATGGACACTGCCGGGTTCTGAAGGGTCCTATTGAACCGAATAGGGTCGGTCGGATGTTATTTATTTATTTTTTTAAGGGGAGTTAAGCGTAGAAAAGTGTCTTTTTTTTTTTTTTTTTTTTCTCCTCCGTTTTTTTACTCATGTCCTTTCGGCGTGGAGCTCAACAGTAATGTGTACGTGGCCTTAAATGGGCACCGCTTGCAGAACCGCTGTAGAATTCCAGACTGTGAGAAAAGACCAGGCTAACTTCGGGGCGCACAACGCTGGTAGCAAGAACCACAGATGCCGTGGATTATACTAGAGTTGTTTTATTTCACATAGACAACGCGTTTCGAGAGCAGCCCGCTCTCTTTTCAAGTCCATGAAAGGACTTGAAAAAGAGAGCAGGCTGCTCTCGAAACGCGTTCTGTTTAGTAAAACAACTCTAGAATAACCTACGTCATCCGTGGTTCTTGCTACCAGCGTTGTGCGTCCCGAAATTACCCTGGTCTTTTCTTCCCGTCTGGAATTCTAAAGCGGTACCGTAAGCATTCAGAAGCCAACCCCTGCAGGTGGATCCAAATCTGGAGGCAGCCATGCATTGTAATTGCGTACATGCTTTACTAGATGTTGAGCTCTGAGCCCAACATCTCCAGGTACGTGAGTATTTGGCACGACTGCATACAATTCTCTCACCCTTGGTAACGGGTGTACAGGGAGGCAGGTGCGAGGGGAGCTGAGACGACAGAGCGATTTCGCATCACATGACGCTTCTTCCGGCCTCCTATGGAGGCCGGAAGAAGCGTCATGTGACGCGAAACAGTAAGAAGTTTTCCACGTATGGTGAGTGCTTTGTCCTCCTTTCTACATACCTTTATATTGTAACGAATTTGTCTTCCAACCTCAAGCACCCCAGTCCAGCGTTGTTGGGATCTTTTTCTCACTCCGAGTTACATGCTGCATATTAACACCTGCTGTGCCAAGGTGCTATTTCTTCAGACTACTTTTTTTTTATTTATTTTTTTACTTTTTCAGTTTTTACAGGTTATACTATGTTTCAATACATCCGTACAGCGGGATCACCGTTGGTGGACTGGGGGAGCCCCCTTCCCCCCGGTCAACTCCATAGATTCAGTGATCAAGGCTGATCACGGCATCTATGGGGTTAATGCTGCCGAGACCGGCGTGTGATATCCAGATCCCGCCGGCCATCTCTTGCAGCGCAGAGCAGGAGATCGCTGGGACATACGCATACGTCCATTTGCGCTAACAAGCTAGCAACTTGGACGTATGCATACGTCCTGGGGCGGGAAGGGGTTAAAGTAGTTCTGTCCAATTCTAGCACTGTGTATTATAATGTCGTTATCCGGGCATGCTGGGAGGTGAAGTTTTGCAACATCTGGAGGGCCACAATTTGAGACCACTGTTCTATAATTACATAAATCTCTCCAGTATTATCTTGTAGTTGTCTTGGAGGATTCCGTCTGTTCTTACTGTTGTTTCTTCTTTCTAGATTACCGAGGAGCTGCTGAAAGAAAGAGACAAACAGGCCAAGTGGAACAGTATCCCTCTATTCCTGCACAAGTTGTATGACGCCAGCCACCCCAACAGCGACCTCTCCCAGTGCCAGGCCATACTCAAGGTACACATTGTTCTTTCTTGGAACACTGGGTCGGGCATAAAATCACATTACACTGGGTCTTGTGCTGCAGACGGAGCGGGAAGTAGAGACAATAGCGCCATCTCTGTCCCCAGGATGTGTGAGAGATTACAACTCTGCCCCATTCACTGTAATGGATCTGATGTGCAGTACCACACAAACAACGGGAAGGCAGGGGTGGCGCTGTTTAGGGAAGGAAGCAGCTATGGTTTTTCTACTTCTGCATAACTCTTTTTAGGGCATGTTCCCACTTGGCGGATACGCGGCGTATTTCACACTGCGCAAAATCTGCACTAGCAGCGGGAAATACGCTGCGTATCCCTCGCTCACAATACACACAGGGCTTTCTGGCGGCAGCCCTATGTGTGCAGTGATTTTTGGAGGCAGAGCGTGCGTCAGTCACGCCGGCACACGGCCCCGCCTCCAAAACTCACTGCATGCATAGGGCTGCTGCCGGAAAGCCCTGTGTGTATGGTGAGCGAGCAATACGCAGCGTGTTTCCCGCTGCTGCTGCAGATTTTGCGCAGTGTGAAATATGCTGCGTATATGCCAAGTGGGAACATGCCCTTAAAGGGGTACTCCGGTGAAAACCTTTTTTCTTTTAAATCAACTGGTGGCAGAAAGTTAAACATATTTGTAAATTACTTCTATTAAAAAAATCTTAATCCTTCCAGTACTTATTAGCTGCTGAATGCTACAGAGGAAATTACTTTCTTTTTGGAAAACTGATGACATCACGAGCACAGTGCTCTCTGCTGACATCTCTGTCCATTTTAGCAACCGTATATAGCAAATGTAGGCTAAGAGCAGCATGGTGGCTTAGTGGTTAGCACTGCTACCTTGCAGTGCTGGGGACTTGGGTTCAAATCCCACTAAGGACAACAATAAAAAAAAGACTTATTATTATTATTATAATGTCAGCAGAGAGCATTCCAAAAATAAAAGAATTTCCTCTGTAGTATTCATCAGCTAATAAGTACAGGAAGGATTAAGATTTTTTAATAGAAGTAATTTACAAATATGTTTGACTTTTTGCCACCAGTTGATTTAAAAGAGAAAAGGTTTTCACCGGAGTACCCCTTTAAAGTGGTACTCCGCTGAAAACATTTTATCCCCTATCCAAAGGATAGGGGATAAGATGTAAGATCGCAGGGGACCCCTGAAATCTCCACTACGGCACCCCTGTCACTGGGTGCACGGAGCAACTCCACTCCGTGCCTTATGACTGGCGAATACAGCCGCCACGCTCCCTCCTATAGATTTGAATCGAGAGGGCGTGACGTCACGAATGCGGAAGCTGCAAGCTTCCGTGTTCCGGATGCCGCCGCTGCCTGGACCCCCGCGATCTTACATCTTATCCCAGATCCTTTGGATAGAGGATAAGATATTTTCAGCGGAGTACCCCTATAAGGCATTCTGGCACCAAATTCTAAACGAAAGTCATTTATAAAGGATACTACAGTGAGCATTACTGCACAGTAGTAATTAGTAATGTTACTAGTTAACTTTATAGTGTCTATGGATTTAATAAGATTTTAAAGGAATTGTTCATGGTTGACTGCACTCCTCTCACATGGCTAATGTAAGCTGCCTGATCTCTTTTATAGACTTCTCCAGGGGTTGTTATTCAAAATAATTCTGTCACCCACAGCGGCTCCAGGTCCCTGCTCATTCACCACTTTTTTCTGGTTTCCCTAATGTGTCATTGCCACAAAACCTACCGGCTCAGCCAATCCCTGATGCAAGACACTGCACGGCCCAGTAACTGGCTTAGCAGGCAGTTTCTGCAAAATGGCAGCAGCAGGAGATCGGGAGGAAGAAAACTTTATTTTTATTTATTTTTTTATCACATTTCATCCACCATGACAGCCCACATGAGATGGTCCCATAGTCATAATTCTAACTTTTTAATGTTTAATCTGCTCCAGACAGATAGATAGATAGATATGTGTATATATAGTGACCCCCCCCCGACTTATGATGGCCCCGACATATGATCATTTCAACATATGATGGCCTCTCAGAGCCCATCGTATGTTGAAGGCAGCATCGACATATGATGCTGCTGTGTGTCGGGGCCATCGTACAAACAGCTATGACAGCGCTGACAACTTCAGCAACTGACAGTTGTTTAATGTGCCCGTGTGCCCCGTTCTGCCTCCTGTTACTCACATGCTGTCCTGCTAACTCACGCAGGCTTCCACTGTGAGCTCCGTGTAAGCCCCGCCCCCCAGTGCAGCCATAGCCAATAGCCTGCAGCATCTTGCTGCAGGCATCCAATGAGCTGCTGGCTGCCCTTCCTTTCCTATAGAGCTGTAGTCGGCAGGATCGTAATGGAGGACATTCTGTCCCCCCTGAAGGTATTTAACCCCTTCCCGCTATTGGACGTATGCATACGTCCAGGCGAATTACACGTTCGCGCAAATGGACGTATGCATACGTCCAAGCGATCTCCTGCTCTGCCGTGGGCAGCGCAGGAGATCGCGGGTGGGACTCAGCTGTCAATCACAGCCGGAGTCCCACCGCAGCTGCCGGGGCCACGATCGCGCCGGTCCCGGCAGCATTAACCCCATAGATGCCGTGATCAGTTCTGATCACGGCATCTACGGTGTTTGCAGGGGGAGCGCTCTCCCCCTGCCCATCAACGGCGGGTCCGCGATAAAATAAGGGGGATCGAGGGTGTCCAAGACACCCTCGATCCCCCTTGAAGAGATAGGAGTGAGGTGGCAGGGCTGCCACCCCTCCTATCCCTGCTATTGATCGGCCGAGCGACCGACCAATAGCAGACTGAGGGCGGGGGGGTTAAAGTTTGGTTCCCCTCCGCTAAGCCCACCCATCGGTGTCCGAGCACAGCGGGGGGAACTGTGTAGTAGCGGCGGCGGCAGCGGCGGTCACTTACCCGGCGGCGGCTGTGATCACGGCGGCGGTGGAGGTGAGTATGACGCCGCGTGTCCGGGAGTCTGTTGCCTAGCAACATCTGCAGGGCGACAGTTTAGAGAGTGGTCTCTAAACTGTCGCCCTCCAGATGTTGCAAAACTACAACTCCCACCATGCCTTGACAGCTGTTTGCTGTGTTGACATGCTGGGAGTTGTAGTTTTGCAAGATTTAGAGGGGTTCAGGCTGGAGATCACTGACAGTGGTCTCTAAACTGTAGCCCTCCAGATATTACAAAACTACAACTCCCAGCATGCCCAGACAGCAGTTTGCTGTCTTAGCATGCTGAGAATTGTAGTTTTGCAACATCTGGAGGGCCACAGTTTAGAGACCACTGTCAGTGATCTCCAGCCTGAACCCCTCTAAATCTTGCAAAACTACAACTCCCAGCATTCAGGAACAGCAAATGGCTGTCTCGGCATGCTGGGAGTTGTACTTGCGTGCCTCCAGCTGTTGCATAACTACATCTCCCAGCATTCCCTTTGGCAATCAGTACATGCTGAGAGTTGTTAGGTTCTATTACCTAACTCAGTATTTTCCAACCAGTGTGCCTCCAGCTGTTGCAAAACTACAACTCCCAGCATGCACGTTCTGTCAGTGCATGCTGGGAGTTGTAGTTTTGCCCCCCCCCCCCCCTCCCATGTGAATGTACAGGTTACATTCACACTGGCGGCGGATTACAGTGAGTTCCCTGCTTCAAGTTTGAGCTGCAGCATCCGCAGCTCAAACTCCTAGCGGGAGACTCAGTGTAATCCGCCGTCAGTGTGAATGTAACCTAAAAACACTACACTACACTAACATAAAATAAAGAGTAAAACACTACATATACACACGTACACTGCCCCCACCCCATTTTGGAAACTACACCCCTCACGGAATGTAACAAGGGGTACAGTGAGCATTTACAGCCCACAGGTGTCTGACAGATCTTTGAAACGGGTCTGTGAAAATGAAAAATAAAATTTTTAATTTGCACAGCCCACTGTTCCAAAGATCCGTCAAATGCCAGTGGGGTGTAAATTCTCCCTGCACCCCTTATTACCTTCCGTGAGGGGTGTAGTTTTAAAAATGGGGTCACATGTGGGGGGGTCCACTGTTCTGGCACCACGGGGGGGCTTTGGAAATGCACATGGCCAAATTCTCTCTCCAAAAGCTCAATGATGCTCCTTCTCTTCTGAGCATTGTAGTTCACTCCCAGTGCACTTCACGTCCACTTATTAGGTATTTCCATACTCAGAAGAGATGGGGTTACAAATTTTGGGGGGTATTTTATGCTATTATCCCTTGTAAAAATGTAAAATTTGGGGGAAAACAAGCATTGTAGTGTAAAAAAAAATAATTTTTTTTTACATATGCAAAAATCGTGAAACACCTGTGAGGTATTAAGGTTCACTTTATCCCTTGTTACGTTCCTCAAGGAGTCTAGTTTCCAAAATGGTATGCCATGTCATTTTTTTTTTTTTCTGTCCTGGCACCATAGGGGCTTCCTAAATGCGACATGCCCCCCGAGCAAAATTTGCTCTCAAAAAGCCTAATATGACTCCTTCTCTTCTGAGCATTGTAGTTTGCCCGTAATGCACTTCAGGTCAACTTATGGGGTACCTCCATACTCAGAAGAGATGGGGTTACAAATTTTGGGGGGTATTTTCTGCTATTAACCCTTGCAAAAATGTGAAATTTGGGGGGAAACACACTTTTTTTTTTTTTTTTTTTACATATGCAAAAGTCATGAAACACCTGTGGGGTATTAAGGCTCACTTAATTCCTTGTTACGTTCCTCAAGGGGTCTAGTTTCCAAAATGGTATGCCATGTTTTTTTTTTTTTTTTTTGCTGTTTTAGCACTATAGGGGCTTCCTAAATGCAACATGCCCCCAAAAAAACATTTCAGAAAAACGTACTCTCCAAAATCCCCTTGTCGCTCCTTCGCTTCTGAGCCCTCTACTGCGCCCGCCGAACACTTTACATAGACATATGAGGTATGTGCTTACTCGAGAGAAATTGGGCTACAAATTCAAGTATAAATTTTATCCTTTTACCCCTTGTAAAAATTCAAAAATTGGGTCTACAAGAACATGCAAGTGTAAAAAATGAAGATTTTGAATTTTCTCCTTCACTTTCTCCTTCACACTGTTTCCAAAAATAAGCAGCAATGTTTCAGCGGGCTCACCCGGCGGGTGAGCCGGCTGAAACGTTGCTGCTTATTTTTGGAAACACTTTTTTTTAAATATGGAATAAACTCACTTTTTTGCACCATACTATGGACTGTGTGCTGCAGAAAGATCCTTTTGCTGTATGAACGTGGGGTTGATTTGGCCAATACTCCAGAAGCTACTTTGCACCACACACTTTTTTTCATGTGCATTTGGTTGTGCTGCTTTTCTACACACACGCACACACACGCACACACACACACACACACACTTTATAATTATATATATATATTTTTTAAATAATAAAAAAAAAATTGTATATACACACTCACAAATAAAATAAAATAAAAATTCGGTCCCACAACAACCTCTCTTTAAAGAATAAGGGAAAAGATGTCTATGGCTGGAATACCCCTTTTATACCTGCATAGGGAATACAGCTATTTGAAAGAGCTTTACTAGTTTATTGCTCTATTTCCTATGTGGATATAGAACTATATATGGGAACCAGGAGGTTCAGCGTTGGCCATGGAGATGTATACCCAAACCCAACGACCAGTCACCTCTCCTTACCTTTTTTAGTAACTTATTGTATTCCCCATAAAATACCTCTGGATCATGTTTTCTTATAGCGCCGTGTTGTGCCGTTCATCAGTTGGGGGCGTGTCCCTACACTGTCGTCTTATTTAATTGGCTAGTGTTAGTTTAAAGACACGCCCCCAGCTAGTAACACCCAGTTGGCTATTTTTGGGTTACATTTCTAGTAAGAATAACAAAGGGACAGCACCACAAAGAGCTATAAGAGAAGAGGCCTTAGAATTGTTTCATGGGGGCTACAAGAAGTTTGCTATAACGGAATGGTGACGGGTCCAATGATGTCGGTAAAGCGTACTCTCCCCAGGTCTGTATGGAGGGGCGCAGCTCATGCTGGGCGGTCAGTTTGCCAAGGCATCTGTACAGCTTCTGGAAAGTTCTGTGCGTGAGCCCAATACTTGCCTAGCCCGGTCCTTTTGCAGCTCCGGTTTGGCTCGTCCAGTCCCTCTATCTGCTACTGAGATCAGCGCCTGATCCAAGACCTGCCTACACCAAGTGCTTGTCTTCATAGCATTAAAGGGTACTCCGCTGCCCCAGTGTTCGTTGGGAGTCGTGATGCCACGCCCCCTCCCATAGACATGCATTGAGGTGGCGTGACATCACTTGGGGGCGTGGCCGTGACCTCATAACCCCAGTAGCCCACACCCAGCGTTCAGAACAAAATGTTTCGGACGCTGAGCAGTGGAGTACCCCTTTAAAGTGTTCGGCAGGAATCGTGATGTAATGGTCAAGCCCCCTCCCATGGATTTGTATTGAGGGGGTGTGGCCGTGACTTTACGCCCCCCGCCGTTTTAAAAGAACGCTGAGTGCTGCACAGAGATCACAGGGGTCCCAGCAGCAGAACCCCCGCAATCAGACATCTTATACCCTAGCCTTTAGATAGGAGATAAGATGTCTAGGGACAGAGTACCCCTTTAAAGAAGTACTCCACTGCCCTAGCATCCGAAACATTTTGTTCCAAACGCCGGGTGCAGTGAGCGAGGGCCGTGACATCATGATCACTCCCCCAAGTGACGTCACACCACGCCCCCTCAATGCAAGTCTATGGGAGAGGGCATGGCGGCTGCCACGCCCCCTCCCATAGACTTGCATTGAGTGGGCATGGTGTGAAGTCACTTGGGGTAGTGACCATGACGTCACGACCCCAGTAGCCCGCACCCAGCGTTCAGAACAAAAATGTTTCGGACGCTGAGCAGCGGAGTACCCCTATAAGAAGGCAGATGATTGGCAGTCCAGACAGAGCTGAGCAGGAACTGTTTGGACTCCTCATACTTATCACAAAACATATGGCTGCCTTCATGAGCCCCAATTGGTTTA